>NW_027502687.1:0-53224 GCF_021521415.1 Bidens hawaiensis | reverse complement strand
GCGCGCTCGCGCAGGGCGAACATAACAAATGCCCGCGCTATATGGCGCGCATAATATTTACAATCACCTAATTATTAGGTGATTACTTAGTTTAAGGGATTGGGAATTTACCGGGTGTCACAGTACCCGCAGGGAAAGCCTCCCAATGGTGAAGTACCCCCGCTTGTTCCCCTTCCCGCCGGCAGCCTTCTTCTTCCGCACCAACGGAGGACCATCTGCGGATTCCTCATCAGAACACAAGATTAGAGGAATTCCAGCAAAGGTTTCAGCATTGAGGGGTCGAGGGTTGAATAATGCCTTACCTGGCAGCCTGGCGCTCAGGATCTCGTGGCCTGGCTAGTAGACCTCCACGAACCGATCTGCCGTCTGTTCAAGGATGGGCAACTCGTTCTCATCTAGAGCACGAGTACCCATCCGAGCGGGACTATCAGCCTCCCGCGGATACAGGAGCGACTGCAAGTCGTTCCCCTCTGAAATAAAAGAAAAACAGTTAGAATACAAACCTATATAAACAAAGTAGACAGAGCATACCGTAAGGGACAGAGTTCAAACCGTATTCAAGGACGATCGGGATCTTTTGCGCCTCCGCATCCTTCCACACTCGGCTCATCCCGAGCATCACCATCCCGGACTCCGCAAAGCGGTAAACCGGAGATTGGACTCGGGATATCTTTGAGAACCATTCCGCCTCCTGGTAGTTGGAGGCGTGAAGGCTGGGGAGTGCTTGCCCATTCTTGAACTTCATGGCAAGGGGGATGGCGCGAGCGGAGATAAAAAAGAACTCCCGCTTCCATGAACGAAGACTGCGCTCGGTTGCGCAAATCTTCAAACCCTTGATCCGGGTTATCAGAGTATACCACCCCTGGATGCACATCCAAGAGTAGAAGGTCATCAGGCGGTCGACGAGGGCTCAACGCCCAGAATCCGGCACACCCACTCGAAGTGGCGAATCTTCGCGATCGCCATCGGGTGCACCTCGGTCAGGTGTACACCGTGCCTCTCCAGGACACGGTACACAAACTTTGTCAAAGGGAACCTAAGATTCCCATAGACAAAGAATGCGGCATATACCCCGATCTTGCCTCTGGGGGCATCATACACCGTCTGATGAGGTTCAGGAAACTCAGGCTCGAGAGACTCGAGCATGAACTTCCTGACGATGTACTGATATAGATCGACAGGCAGAGCACACTGGCACTCGCCAGCAGTACTCTTGTCATCCTTGTCGGACGTGGATGACGGGTGCTCGGCGTACACCCCAGCCTCCTGGGCTGTAGCCTCAAGATCGTGAGCAGAAGACATCTTGCAGGTATGAAAAAGAGAACGATTTCAAGAGAATGCTCGACTGAAAAGGTGAGTATTCGCTGGAAATCGTTTTGAAGATGAAGAGAAAAGTGAAAGTGTGGATTACAAAGGACCCCTCTCCCCCTTTATATACTATCGCAATTAATGCGATGAATTTAATGCGGAAGAGAGAGAAATCGCAGGTGCAATGAAACTATGACACGTGGCAAAAAGCAAGCTGGCAACAGCTGTTGAAAGGACGTGTGCCAGTAATTTCGCGGCCACGCGCCCGAAAATTCGCGCCCACAGCGCCTGAAAAAGCGCCTGGAATGACCATATACTGTCACGTCGCCATAACTTCCTGCACGTCCTGACACTGTCAGAAGAAACCGTCGGACGACGTTTCAATAGTTTGGACTGTTCTTATCCTTTCACCAACTCTTCGAATTTCAAAATTTCAAAAAGATTCAAAAGCGGGAAAATACCCCTTACCTTTGGCAACCAAGTAACTATAAGACAGGTGCGAGTAAAGTGTTAAGGCAAAACCCTTTACATACTTAGCACCCGCAGCGAATTGACGCCAGGAATACCTTGGAAGTAAAGTAACCGTAAGACGAGTGCGGGTACAGTGTCAAGGCAAAACCCTTCACATACTTAGCGCTCCGCAGGGAATTCAAACCAAGAAGGATCTGGGCCATGCTTGCGGAAACGGGAATAACATCCCCGCATAGCGGGAACGTCGAGAACTATATTGTTTGAAACTCCAAGATGGAATTGGTGGTTTTAACATAATTGATCACTATGTTGAAAACTACCAAAACCCCATGGAGAATCCACACAAGTGGGACTCAACGCTCCTGACTTGCGAGGAGGTTACAGACCTACCCGCTTCATACCCAAAGATCAAGCAGAAAAAGTCGGGAATTTCTGCGTGACATTAGGAAAACCGCGGGAAGAATTCCCACGGAAAACCTTAAAACTAAAAACCCTTTTCAAAACCCCTTGCTAGTCCAAAAGTTCACCTCACTTATTAATAATTCATGAGAAGAACATTGGACTAGGGGGACTTGAAGAGGTAGGTCCCAGCAGAGCCCAGTTGGACCCGCAAGACTCACCTTGAACAGGGACGTCTGCGCAACGACCAACTGCTTCCGCAGGACCCACCATGCTCAGAGAAGACCTTACGCGCAGTACGCCAGCTGTACCCGCAGGGAAAGCCTCCCAATGGTGAAGTACCCCGCTTGTTCCCCGCAGTTGCGGATACAAGCCATTAGGGAAGGCTACCCGCACTGATAGCAAGGCTACACGCACAAGGCACTAACTCTTGCTACTTCAGTAGTCACCTGAAGGAATGAGCAAGGCGGGAATACTCCCGCCCAAATGAGCCAGTCCGTATGCTTCTGGAAGATCTTTTGTACTATACCTACCAAGGTATGGGCAAAACAGACGATCTGACCAGAACAGCCCATGAACCAATCACAGGGTGACAGCTCACCGACAACAGTACGATGAGGAGCACCCTCTAGTACTGTTTGTCACTATTAGCCGCTGCCTACTCACCAACCCTTACTATGGGACGTACGCTGCCTACAGTTAGTGGAACAGTGCATAGCCGACAGTAAAGGAACAGTATACAGCCGACCTTGTCACTGTCGGCCGCAGCCTATCCACCAACCAGCATGGCTTGTGCGTAGCCCACTGTTGGTAGAACAGGAATACTATTCAGCCGGCTGTACCTTCTAGGAAACCTACATTCGGCTATAAATACTCCAACACCTTGGAATGGTAAGGACATCATCAGATATCTCATTATCTTATCTTCTCGAGCAATCTCTTAATATACACTTATATTCAAGAGCAATCTAGTCTGATTCTCACGCCGGAGGGTGGTCACAAGGAGGTACCCCCCCCCCTTCTCAGTGACGAGCTCACGGTGTCTGTTTTGCAGGTCACCTGAAGAACAACTTTCTTTGCTGGACCTCATCCTCGTGGGAAACATTACTTAACCCCCAGATTATCAGTAATCTGCCCGGGGTCGATTAGTGTTTCTTCATATATCTAAATTATTGTATGTTTTGAACTTAATACGGCGGGAAACAAGCTTATCTACACTGAAAAACTTAGTAGATGACTGCAACTCTAATTCAGATAAAAACTAGTATTCTTGTGTTTCAATCATACCGGTTTGTTAAGTAGCTTGTTTGCTTGATTTTTACCTAATGAATTGTTGTGGGCTTTAGTCTCATATGAGAATGTTTAAGCCTATTTTTAGCCAATTTAAAAATTAAATTGTTTTAAACCCAACAAAGTATTTCTTTTACTTAAGACCCAAAATATTTTTCGCTTTCGACCCAAAATATTTTTTCAATTCTCAGAGCCGGCCCCTGTCTATAACGATATGAAATGACCTGCTTTGTTGCAAATTAAAGGTCTGTGTGGTGGTATAGACTCTTAGATTCATGTATAATATGTTTCTTTACATTTTGATCTCAATTTTAATCAAGAGTATGGCGTTGTGTGATCACAATGCGTGCCTTGTATTGCAGTCATGTTATTTTGTTATGGTATGTGAACTACATTTGTGACGGTTTTGAGGTTCAAAGTATATTACAATGCCAAGAGAAAAAAAAGACCAAATCAGATGAAAAAATAAAATTTTCCTGAAAAAAAAAATAAATAAAGAAATGTCAAGAGGTTTGATCAAGTTCAGATCCGATCCGCAAGGACCATGATTGAGAACAACTTTCTTTGCTGGACCTCATCCTCGTGGGAAACATTACTTAACCCCCAGATTATCAGTAATCTGCCCGGGGTCGATTAGTGTTTCTTCATATATCTAAATTATTGTATGTTTTGAACTTAATACGGCGGGAAACAAGCTTATCTACACTGAAAAACTTAGTAGATGACTGCAACTCTAATTCAGATAAAAACTAGTATTCTTGTGTTTCAATCATACCGGTTTGTTAAGTAGCTTGTTTGCTTGATTTTTACCTAATGAATTGTTGTGGGCTTTAGTCTCATATGAGAATGTTTAAGCCTATTTTTAGCCAATTTAAAAATTAAATTGTTTTAAACCCAACAAAGTATTTCTTTTACTTAAGACCCAAAATATTTTTCGCTTTCGACCCAAAATATTTTTTCAATTCTCAGAGCCGGCCCTGTCTATAACGATATGAAATGACCTGCTTTGTTGCAAATTAAAGGTCTGTGTGGTGGTATAGACTCTTAGATTCATGTATAATATGTTTCTTTACATTTTGATCTCAATTTTAATCAAGAGTATGGCGTTGTGTGATCACAATGCGTGCCTTGTATTGCAGTCATGTTATTTTGTTATGGTATGTGAACTACATTTGTGACGGTTTTGAGGTTCAAAGTATATTACAATGCCAAGAGAAAAAAAAAGACCAAATCAGATGAAAAAATAAAATTTTCCTGAAAAAAAAAATAAATAAAGAAATGTCAAGAGGTTTGATCAAGTTCAGATCCGATCCGCAAGGACCATGATTGAGAATTCCCCCCCCCCCCCCCCCCCTTCAGCATCACCCTCCTTGCGGGCATGGCCAGCTCTCAGAAAAATATGAAAGCATGTTCTGGCATCGAGAGAATGCACGCTTTAGCTTGTTTGTTTCTGAAGTAACTCACGTGAACTAGCAATGGTTTGATCCAAACCTTTAGGTGCCACGTGCTCTAATCCTCTAAGCTACAGTCCCTAGTATAGAACATTTTACAATTTCATAAAGCATATATGCATGCTAGTCAGGTTGAGGTTAATGACATGTTGTCTAGATTAACACAACCGATTGAATAAATGACTGACCATTATGAATACTTATATACTAATTGTTGATCAACCATCGCTTATTCAATCGCATTTTCTCAAAGAACATGTAACGCAGGTGCTGCTACAAAATGAACCAAGCATCATCCTTCCTCCATATATATACATCCAAGTATTTTAGAACAAAACATTCCAGAAACAAAGTAGTCTTGACTCCTAAAAGCTATAAATAGTAGTATATTTACACCATAGTTGATGAGAGAAGAAGTAACAATAGTAAACAAGATGAATCTGACATGAAACCAGCCGACGGTGTCCTACCAGCAACAGCAGGTCCGACCGTAGGAGCCTTTGGCGGGCCCCTCTGTTGTTCATTTGTCTTCGGTAGTGAAATTGGTGAGCTGGCATTACTTCCTACCATTTCCTTAAGTGGTTGACCTAAGTAACAAACATTGCTTATAACCATGTCTTTTAAGGGTCAACAGTTAGATAGCATGTCAAAGCATGTAGGCTTTTAGGAATATAACTGAGGTTTCAACTTAATTCAAAAACTATATTTTTACAATGTCGTTTATTAATATAAAAAAGTTTAATGCACTATGAACACATTTTGCTTCCCGTTTTAATCAATCTTTTTTGAATCCTTTACCACGGGTTGAAATTGGCATATTTCATCTAATACTTAAAACTCTATTGAATTTCATATTTTATGGTAAAAAAAAATAATAATAACAATAAAATGTGGTTGATAACTACTCACATCTTGAGGGTGACCATCCAAGTGTAAGATTTTCCCTATCAAAAACCAACCGATATCCCGTCATGAAGTTCTCTGCACACATATATATAATAAAAAGTAAGGATTCCGCGTTATTAAAAAAAACATAATGAACTCAACAATTAATTTACTTATTAATGGATCAATTCAGGTTATGTTTTTTATCTTTAGCGAGTTAAATCCACAAAACTAGCTAAAAAATAATGTTTTACATTACTATTTTTGTAATCATAATTAAGACATTAGCAATATATAAACATAATTAATTAAGACAAACAAAAGGAAGATTATGAATGCTTACGCCCGATAATTCCCATGTTATCATCATGTGATGATTGTATCGCTAAACAAAATCCAACAATTCCTCCCTGCAATACAACAAAAGGGCCCACAAAACATTAAAATCTTCAAACAACAAACTCAAGTTCTACTTTCAAAAATCACAAGTGGGCCCGGATTTTGGCCTACTTCACAGGGCCCAAAATCCAATAGGGTCAACAGTCTACTTTGTAACAACAATATACTTAGAATAAGCATATATTTAACAACGAAAAACAACAATAACTTTATAGAAAAAAAAACTAACCTGACTGTCATTCACAATAAAAAGTGGACGACGAACCAGAAAGGTGGTGTTAACTGATAATTTAATAGTCACTGACAGAGTATCTGGCAGTTCTTGAGAACTGTTTGGCACCAAAATCACCATGAATACAGACAATACACAACAATAGTTGTGAAATATAAAACGTAACGAAAATATTATTTTTTTGACAAATACCTGGACTTGTAACAGTAGTCAAATGGTATACCATCAAAAGGTGTTTTCATGGCATTTACTTGTCTGTCAAACTACGAGAATAGAAAAGGCAAACGGTTAGTTTCTAGAACTTTCTAGATGTAATAAAAAATCTAGTTAATTAAAGCTTACTTCTTCACCAACAGATTTATATATTTTATCTGGAACGAATGTAAAAGATGATCCACTATCAACTAGAGCTTTAAAGTTTGTTTGATCAAGACAATTAGCACCAATACAGAAGTTCTCTACTCCAATTATGTAGAATTTACTGCATGACAATATTAAATTGTAATGTTATTTTAAATGAAAGTTGCTAGAAAATAACAGAATTAGTAAATGGTAGCACAAAAATGACCTAATGGCCCCTAATTTTACTCCAATATATAGGCCCATAAATGAAACGAAAGTTCAATAAACAGTTCATGACCGTTTGGCGGAAAATTCGTTTATTTTTAATTCGTCTATGTTTGTGTCTTTGTTTTCATCTATGTTTTATAGTTTATGTTTATTTAAGTTCGCTAGTTCACGCTCGTTAATATTTTCCTTTAAAATGTTTTGGCCCATTACAACTTAGTCTAGTTTTAATAACTTTTTAGACCCAAAACATTATTCTTCACATTGCATTTAACTAGTTTTAGCTCAACTATGTTCGTTCATTTACGTTCATCAACCTTTTTTTATACTGTTCACGAACGAACACAAACATATTCATTCCTTAATAAACGAACACGAAAAAGAAACCCTGTTCGTGTTTGATCATTTGTTCGGTTAAAGTTCGTTCAGTTTGTTTACAAGCCTACCAATATGACAACAAATCTCATTTTTTTCACAAGGATATTCTTTTTGGTTATTGTATGTAATAAAAACCCACTTTCAAAAAACACCCCAATGTTTAGCGTCCCAAAATATTATAAAAAGATGAAAGTGCCCTTTAATCATGTCGATATTTCTTACTATTTTCCATCTGTTGGCAGAAACGGAGTTGTTCTTTGAGTAGATGGCCCTTTATCCCCAAAATATATATTCCCGGCACCTGATTCGCCAAAACACAAAGAGAAAGCGTTTCTTATGACTCCAGATTTGGCAAGAAGGCTTGGAACCGAGACCGAACCGAGTCCAAGACCCAATAGACCATCGGGAGCTATACCCTCCAAGTAACCACCACTTTGCTTCTTACCACATCTACATTTAATAACTACCTAAACGTAAGTATCATTGCAATAGAGGTGGGAAAATGAGTGGGTGGTCAAAACAGGTTCAAGTCCAAGTTAAACCTTTTAATAATAAATAGTTAGTGTGTATATGATTACAAAAGTTATATTATAATTCAACCTTTTGAAATAAAATGGTTTAGGAAGTTTAAGAATTATAAATATACTTCAGCAGCTTTTGGCATGCTTGACACATTTTCTTCAAAGCTTCCTTTTTTTTTTTGATTACCCTCAAATGGTCCATGTGATTTACCCATATTGCAAGTTTGGTACATACATTTGAGCTCTAAAGATAAACGTGCTCGCTGGAAAAACATTAGAGAAGATGAAGTGGTTGTGGGCCCACAATGAGTATATATTTAAGAGTTAATTACTCGGACGACCCCCATGTAGTTTGCTTTGGTCCTTTGGGCATTTTAGTCGTTTCACATGCACTTAACTAGAGAAACTAATGTCCATCCATTCGAGGAACGTTCTGTGTTACGCTTTAGAAATATTGGGGAGCACACATACTCTCAAACTTAGAACCAAACTTGCAATATGGGCCGGGAAAACCATGTAAATGGAGAATAGAAATGACAGAAGATCAAGTAAAGAATATATATACCCTATAATGATTGGAGCCCTTACAAAGGTGTTAGACGCTTTAACACCATCTGCGGCAAGATGCAAAATGTCTTCTACTAATGATCCAGAACTGGATGTAGTTGGTGAGGCATAGTTAACAGTGTACGGGCATGGCTGCTTTGGGCTTTCGCAAGTGGAACCCCTTTCACACAACTCATGGCTGCATGTTACGCTTTTGCTTGTGCTTGAATGAGAAGGATTGTATTCATTCTCATCAGTATCCTGCATAATAGATGCCCCAAATACCAGGGAGCACCTGCAAATCAATCAATTTGAATAAGCGCAAAAACTGCAGCCAAGTAAGTACATTTTAGATGCACGTCTGAACAAGCGAGTGAGCTTTGTTTGGTCGAAATCGTAAAAATAACAAATATGAACAGTTGCCAGCCAATAACTTTAAGTTTAATAAAAATTCTATACGAAATGAAGACTGAACATGTGATTTCCACAGTAACAAATATAGATTAGATGATTAGGATATGCATCAGTAGTTGTAAACAAACATGATAGATAATAAAAGGCAGATTAGATAAATAAAACACAATAAACTCAGCCTAAAAAAAAGGTATAATGGTTTTTATTAATCCCAAGTCCCAACTATTGCCTTTTGGTCACTGCCGGTCCCAACTAATAAATTGGCTACTGACGGTCCCAACTTTTAACGCATTTGTTCCTAATGATCCGCGACTAACAGAATCCTAACGCCCTTAGCTTCAGGTCGTCGGAAAAACGTTTTTGTTGGAAAAGTCAAATTTGTTGACAGAAAACACCACTTGAACACCGCAACCACCACCAATTGACTCATCGCCAACCAGCTACCACCACTTGAGCACAACCAACCAATTCCGATGACGGTTCTAGGGCTTCCGGCGACCTCAATAATTGGGGCTTTTACTATAAAAAGGTTCCTAAAGGTCTAAAGGTCCGATACAAAGTTATACCAAGATGTTTGGGACGAAAATGTTGAGTTTTCGGTAAAAAATTGAACGTTTTTCCGGCGACCTGAAACTAACAACGTTAGGGTTAGGATTATGTTAGTGGCGGACCGTTAGAAACAAATACGTTAAAAGTTGGAGCCAATTCGTCGGTTGGTACAGGTATTGACCAAGTAAAAACCAATATACCAAAAAGACAATTAAGTTTATAGATTAGATAGTATATTTTTTCTTACAGAAAGTGGAGCACACTGCAGACAGTCACAAGGAAGCCAGAGAAGATCACTTCCGGTATCAAGTGCCACAAGGAAAGAAACGCTTGGGACCCCTACAGCAATATAAGTATAATGCAACCATCCGAGGTCATTTCCACCGGAGACAGTCTTGGGGCCGGCAGAGGGGAAGAGGAGCTGATGGTGAGACCTAATGTTCATCTTCTGCTTCTCAACATATACGCCGCCGCATTCCGCTAGCACCGCCGCCGCCGCCATGGATACGGCAAGTAATACAGATCGGCACACTTCCATGCCCACCCGATTAATCTAGGGTTTACTCTGGTTGCACTGCTCACAAAGAAAGAAAAAGTAAAGCTAAAATGGGAGGAGGAAAACGTTAAAACACACCAACAAACAAATATCATCAACTTATTATATAATAAATAAATTAATAATTGGCTCATTTTGATTTTTTTTACTTTTAAACAACAAAACAAAGAAAGAACAAAGTCTAGCTAATATTAGTTGCTTGTGATCACATTCCACGGATGGTAACTTAAGTCTGCTATCTCCTATACTCGTCTAAAAGCTTATTATAGTAAATTCAGTTCGAATCGAATCAAGGGCGTCTGATAGCTGTGGGTTAGCAACATTTTCAGGTCACTAGAAACGGGTGGGTTATTGTGGGTCACCAGGGAATAAATTAGAGCTCCGTGATGGCGGTTAAAAAAAACAAAACCCATGTATACCACCTTTAGTAGTTTATTTCCACTGTTTGCTGCAGTTTCCTTTTTATGCTTATGTAGTTGCACTTTTAGTTTCTTATGTAGTACTTTAACGTGTCAGTTATTTTCTAGTTTAGGATGTGTGTGGTAAAATCTTCTATATGTACTAGACATTGTTTTATTATGAAAGGTGGTGTTTTATGTTTAAATTTATTGCTTTGTTTTCTCTTTGGTGAGTAACCAGTCCCATATCTCCATTGCTAGCTCAAGTTTGGCCATTTGGGTGGTGTTCTTTGGACCCTAATTTGATCTCAGGTGGTGTCTCTGTATCCTCGGATCAGTTAGGTTGCCCAACAGGTGTGATTGCGTGGTGTTCTCTGTATCGTAATCTACCATTATTAACGTTGTTTGAAGTTCCGATCTATCACCCCACCTAGGTGTAAATCATTTGGTATCAGAGCCTAAATCGCTCTTGAGTACCCTTAAAATTTAGTCCCAAAGTCACAATCCTTACCCAGTTTATACGAAAACAGGTCCGTCGAACAACAACTCCGAGAACTGCAAGACCAATTTTGTGAATTAACCCTAGCCTTGTAACAACAGCGGGGTAGGGAACGAACTCCCTCTCATTATCAACAAGAAGACGAGGATGATGATTGCCAATATCGAGACGGCGACTACAACCCATATGGTCGCCGCCACGGAGACACTAATTACAACAGTGACATAAAGTCGACATACCTGAGTATGATGGACGCTTGGACCCAGACGAGTGGTTACACACGGTTGAACGGGTGTTCGACTACAAGCAAACACCTGAGGAAAAACGGGTAAAGTTGGTCGCTTTGAAGCTGCGGAAATACGCCTCAACATGGTGGGCTAATGTTAGTTCACAACGGGAGAAATTAGGTAAGAGTAAGATTCGTTCATGGTATAAAATGAAGAGGTTGCTCAAAGCCAAATTCATGTCGGTGTATTACCTCCAAGAGAGCTTCTCTAAGCTGCATAATCTCAAACAAGGTACAAGAACCATTGAAGAGCTTTCCCAGGAGTTTAAGCACCTTCTTATGAAGTGTGATTTGAACCCGGATGACCCGCAAACCCTCGTGAGATACCTAGGAGCAATAGAACCAAGAATTGCTAATGTGATCGAGTTGCAATCGTACTCAACATTGGCTAAACTTACCCTCATGGCACACAAAGTCGAGGCTCAACAGAAGGCTCGTGGCAAGTTGGAGGTGTTCAAGGATTTAATTAAATCTGCAGTACCTACGCCAAACCCTCCCTCTTTTAATCATACTATTTCCAATCCCCCGAAGATGATTGACTCGCAAGAGGGTTCAAATGCTACATCAAAGCACTCAAGACGTTGTTTTCGTTGTCAAGGTTGGGACATTTTGCATCTGAATGCCCGAACAAACGACTCATTACTATAACCGAGTTTGAAGCCTTAACCGGACCCAAGTTTGATGACGAACCAACCCAACCCCACATCGAAAAAGTAGTAGAACTGGTCCAGATGAAGGTGACTGTTTAGTGGTACGAAGACTCCTGAATGGGGTTGTCAGCCATGGCGAAAACCCTCAGCGAGAGGCCATTTTTTCACCCGTTGTACGGTTCGTGATAAGATTTGTTCAATCGTAATCGATGGAGGAAGTTGTACTAATTTGGCATCAAAAACCATGGTCTCAAAGCTAAATCTTTCAACGAACCCTCATCCATCACCTTACTATATCTAGTGGCTCAACCAAGGAAAAGGAATACGTATCACGAACCAAGTTTTAGTTCCATTCACTGTTGGAAAGAAATACAAGGATGAAGTGTGGTGTGATGATCTACCGATGGACGCATGTCACATATTACTAGGGAGGCCCTGGTTATTTAATCGTCGGGTTGTTCATGACGGGTATAGTAATACATATTCGTTTATCAAAGATGAGAAAAAGATAACGTTACTTCCCATGGCCTACACTAACACAACTGATCGTTGCATCATGGTTCTCAACAAATGTGTTAACATGCCTTCACAAGCTCTCATAGGGACTAATAAATGATTGCAACTTAGGTTTAAAAAAACAAAAGAAATTGGCATGGACACCTCAAATTGAAGATAGTCAAATTAAATTCCTTAAGCGTAAAATATTGAAGCTTGTAAAGGTTAGATGGAATTCCCGACATGGCCCTGAATTTACTTGAGAACTTGAATCTGAAATGAAGAAGCAATACCCACATCTATTCCAATAAATCTCGATTAAGAGATTTTTCTGAATGTGGGGAGGATGTAACATCTAGAAAAATTTTCATCTAAGTTTAGGCCAAAAACGTCAATTCTCCAAAGTTAAGGGACAAAAATGAAAAATTCTGATTTCTAAGCTCTTCGCGTTACGCGAAGGATCAACCAAAACTCCTTCTCGATACGCGAAGGAGTAACACAAAACCAATGTGAAACGATGTCGCGCTATGTGAAGAAGATTTACGCGCTACGCAAAACTTCGTTAGGTTTCCTGGACACGTGTCCAACCACGTGTCAACACGTCGCACGATTGTACAAGCCATGTGTCAACACGTGGCAGACCTAGAGAAATTGCTGCTTTGTGCTATGCGAAGGAAGCCTATTTTGGCTATAAAAAGGAAGCTACGGGATTGAGCTCTCCTCATCCCAAAAACACCTCCATTTTCACACACTTATCCGAGGAGTACGTGCCCGACTTACCAACAAACTGAAGATCTGTTCTCTCTAACTACGTGCAATTTATGAAGCCTCGAAACCTTACTAACGTCCAATCGTCTTTGTTTTCTATTACAAAAGTTCTACCGACGAGTTGCCGCTCTTTTCTTAATATTCATATTCTCAAGTGATCGTAATATGGCAGGGGTTACGATTAAATTATTTCAATATATAGTTATGATAGCTTAGACTTAGTCGAGGATATAGTCTTCAACCTTGAAAGATTACTATGTTCAAAATAATATTTATAAATGATGTTATTTCTATAAGAAGTAATGTTAACAAAAATATTTTTTTGCATGCATGTAGTAACTGGAAGGGAGATAACATTGGTAGTGAGTTTCTTGTCAAAGGAAAGTAATTCGTACAAATCCCAATCAACCGCAGGACTAGTTTACTTAACTGGAGAAACTCACCAACATGTTAGAACCTATTAGACCAAAGCATGCTATTTCAAATGTCATATAAATACAAGTGTATTTTCATAAATGACTGTAATTTTATCAATGTTAAACCAGACTTAAGGTCTGCAGCTTAATCAAGAAACACCATCCAGGTATTTATGCAAACCTATTTTACTATAAGTTAAACATCATAAACAGAAAAGGTTTTCAAACGATACCAAACCGACAATCACAGGTGAATACGTTAAACTTTTACAAACAGACAAACATTTACTCTTGTGATGAATAGGTTGTTCATTACAAAGACTCAGATAAAACATTTGCATGAGATTACATGATCTCTAAAATCGTTACAATACAAAATAAAAAATAAAAACAACTCAGACCGATTACCCATGTGTCTGGATCCATACATAACTGACTAAGCAGTCATGCAAATAAAGTCAGTCATAACCAGTCCTCCAAATGGGTTTACAGAACTCGGAGAATCTTTGAATTGTGTGTATAGGGCAGTGGTACAAATCCCGGGAATGACCGACATTCCTTCTGAGTTTGTAACAAAAAACTATATTTGTATTTAGTGACTGTTATAAAAAGCTTTTAGAGTCAATCAACGTTTCATCAACTTATCGCTGACGTACTTTTCTCCACATTGTAGGTAATTAAGTATAGTAGATAGAAGCAAGGATTAGAGTCATGGAGATAGACGATCGCGCTATAAGATGACTCAATTTTGAATATTAAATCCTTGTGATAAAATGAAACAATATTTTGTAACCAAATACTGGTATTTAATTCCCAAGTAAGCTTTTAATGTAAATTAATATTTAATAAAGTATTCTGCTAAAATAAACTGCAACTCTGATATATTTACAAAACATACACCAACTGTTCGTCATACTCCTAGGTCCCTACGTCGGGGTGTGACAAGCTTGGTTTTAAAAAGTGATAGGCGCAAAAAAGCGACGAGGTTTAAAACAGAAGCGTGAAGCGTCAGGCGCGGCGCAAAAGCGAGAGCTTTTTGTACACGAGGCGAACGTACTTATATAATTTTTGTATATGTATATATCATGGGTTTTTAGCATCTCGACCCATAATGCGTATATTAACTATTAAATATGACGTAATATATAAACTACCTACACATACAACCTAAAAAGCATATTATACAACATTTAGAAGCTTAAAAACCATTTGTGTACAAAGGCGAGCGTCTCAACTTCACCTTAGGTCGCTTTTTGCCTAAAATCTCGCCTCAGGCTCACCTTTTAAACACTGCTCACTTTGACTAGGCCAAAGCGAAGAGGCCCTCGCCTTAGGTCGCCTCTTGCTTCGGCTCGCCTCAGGCACGCTTTTTTAAACCAAGGTGGCAGGTTGGTATCTTCCTATTAATAGTATAAATCAAATTTGTTAAATGAAAGAGTAAAGTGTCATTTTCGTCCTTGTGGTTTGGTAAATAATGCGAATATAGCCCAAAAAGTTTATTTTTTTGCATATGGACCCTCTACGTTTCTCAATTTTTGCCAATTACATCCAAATCACTAACCTCGTTAAATTTAATCGTTAAGTCGGGGGTAGACATGCCTTTTCACTATTTCTTTATTATATGAGTAAAGTGCCAAAATTGTCCTTGAGGTTTGGTCATATTTGCGAATTTCGTCCAAATTTTTTTTTTTCGCAAGTCGACCCTCGATTTTTCCCAACCGTTGTCAATTTCGTCCAAATTGTTAACTCGGTCTAAATTCAACGTTAACTTATGGGTGTTACTGTCATTTTACATGTTTGTTTATTATTATTATTATTATTATTATTATTATTATTATTATTGTGTGTTTGTTCGATGATATATATAACACTTCACGATTCTCATGTTTGAATTCAATATAGTATGTGTTTGTTTATTCTTCTTTATTGTTAGTCATGTAAAGGGTTTAGCTCAGCGTAATAATAATAACAATGTAAACAAATATGTAAAAGCACAGTAACACCCATGAGTTAACGTTGAATTTAGACCGAGCTAACAAATTGGACAAAATTGGCAACATTTGGGAAACATCGAGGGTCTATTTGTGAAAATAAATATTTTTGGACGAAGTTCGCAAATGTGACCAAAATTCAGGGTCGATTTTGGCACTGTACTCATGTAATAAAGAAAGAGTGAAAAGACATGTCTACCCCCGAGTTAACGATTCAATTTAACGGAATTAGTGATTTTGATGTAATTGACAAGAATTGAAAAACATGAAGGGTCTATATGCAGAAAATAAACTTTTTGGACTAAATCCACGTTATTTCCCAAACTACAAGAACGAAAATGGCACATTTCTTCTCCCTATTAATCGTATAAATGCATTTTGAATATGAAACCTTTGATTTCTTCTCTCTCTCCTCCGAACATCTCTCTTGTGTTTCCTCCCTTCGTGTCCCAACAAAAATTTGTTGATAGATTCAGATTCAGATCGCCGGAGAGACAATTATAATAATCATCATAATAATAATAATAATAATAATGGCGGTGGTGTCACCTCTTGCCAAATACAAACTGGTCTTTTTGGGCGATCAATCCGTTGGCAAAACCAGCATCATTACCAGATTCATGTATGACAAATTCGATACCACCTATCAGGTAATCATTCCTTATCTTGTTATTTTCAAGAATTCAATGCATGAAGCTGAGTTGTTGTTTAATATTTTATATCATCATTTCTTTCATGAGAATCTTGATCTAAAGGAGAAAATTTGCTCAAATATATTTATTTTTTTGATTTTAATTGCAGGCTACCATCGGTATAGATTTCTTGTCAAAAACTATGTACCTTAAAGACAGAACGGTTCGGTTACAGCTTTGGTAGGTTTTCTGATTTGGTTAACCCTTTTTTTGTTAGATTTGGTTCATGTGGTTTCAACTGCATGCAGGGATACTGCTGGACAAGAAAGATTTAGGAGTCTAATTCCAAGTTACATAAGAGATTCATCAGTTGCGGTCATCGTCTATGATGTTGCTAGTGAGTTGTTACAACAAATTATTATGATCCAACAAGAATATCTTGTGTTATATTTATTATTATTGCATTTGCTATTTTGCAGATCGACAATCGTTCTTGAACACTGCAAAATGGATAGAAGTACGCACTGAGCGCGGCACTGATGTCATCATAGTCCTTGTTGGAAACAAAACCGATCTTGGTGACAAAAGGTTATATCAAGTTTAAACCTCTCTTATACTTTTACTACAGCTCAAAACATGACTACTAATTGGGTTGGGAAAATTCAGCAACAATTTTTTTTATGATAATAATAATCATAAGAATCTGTAACGACTTCTGGTATGTTCGACCCGTGTTTGATGTAATAGTGATTCCCATTTGCTTGATGATTAAATAGGCAAGTCTCACTTGAAGAAGGCGATGGCAAAGCTCGTGAATTCGGCGTCATGTTCATAGAAACCAGTGCAAAAGCTGGTTTCAATATCAAGGTTTAGTCTTTAACTTTTATTCGGATGTAAGCAATGAAGCTGCTCGTAAGCTACTCGAGATAGGCTTGCTAAAAACCTGAGTTCAAGTCCAAAAATAAGCTTGTTTAATAAGCAAGCCCGGGCTTCACTTATCGAGTTCGAGCTAGCCCGTGAACCTAAGCAAGCCTATTATTTATATAATTTTTATTTAATATATTAAATATATATCTATATAATACTAAATATAAAAATTATAATTATAAATATGTATAAAAATAATTATTAATGTATAATGTTCAATTAATAAATAATAACTGAATATAGCCCAAGTCGAGCTCGAGCTTGAAAACTACTCAGAGCCGAGCTTTAGCTCTTGTAAGTTAAGCGAGCCAGCTCAAGCTTAGATGGGCCTAGGCTCGACTTGGCTCGTTTACACCCATACCTAATTTATATATATTTCAATCAAACTTACCATCAAAATGAGTGTCGCTCGACTTGATGCAGGTTGGGCTGGCTGGTCCATAAAGACTTTCAAGCACTTGCATGGTTGACCTCAATGTCAAAACAATTAAAAAAACATTTGTGTTACATGATACAGCCTTTATTTAGAAAGATTGCTGGCGCATTACCCGGGATGGAGACGCTTTCTTCAACAAAACAAGAAGATTTGGTTGATGTGAATTTGAAAACTTCGGGTAACGCTTCACAGTCTGACAAGCAAGGTGGAGGGTGCCCGTGCTAGACAACTATTATTGTAATGGGTGGGTTGGTTGGTTGGTAAGTTAATTGTTGATAATTTTGATGTGGAAGTAAGATGATATCATGCATCTTTAGAGTACCTACACATTATGGTTAACAAAACAAAGATTTCTGCTGTTACTTTCTTTTATGTTTGTCAATCCCGGTTTTAGTTGTCATTTTTTTTCTTTGAAAGGCCAATATTATTAAAAAAAACAAAATGACAGACAACATACAAGAAGCAAGAAATCAAAAACCATACAAGGGAAGAGCGGTACAAATTACAAGTCTCTAAAGATGAATCAGATTATAAAGGGAAATTCATCAAATTAAACTTACATTACTTCTCCCAATCTGAGCTTCGATCGTTTACTTCTATGCTTCACCCATAAAAAAGAGGTCGATTTGATGTCATTCACCACATTGGACACCGAAAGAGGAACATTATCATAAACAATTTCATTCCTTGATTTCCAAATCATTAAACTTGTTACCGCTGAGATAGAAATAATTTCACTTCTCGTTGGTTTTATCTTTACTTGGAACTCAAGGATATCTCTTATCGAATCAAAAGAAACCAGTTTTAGTAACGTAACCCAATCGTGAATAATTGACCATGCCCGCTTCGCGACCCTACAATGTACAAACAGATATTGTGAAGTTTCTTAATACATCAACAAAAAGCAATGACTAAACATTTTAACAACGCATCTTCTCAACCTATGAGCATATCAAGAGAGAATTATGCGTCATCGGTTTCATAACAAGTTAAGTTTTCATACGCAGCAAATTTCTTTAAAAAAAAACACTTTAATTAAACTGTTCCCGGGCACAAAAAAGCGAGCTTGCAAAGTGAAACGGTAAGTTCAGCTCGAACGAATAGAGGCATCACCCATCTGTCTTACTCTCAATGTCAGATATATAAGTATAATCGTCCCCAAACTCGACCTGTATAACCAAATGTGACGCATAGTTAATCATGATTACAAATGCAATATGGTGAATAATAATCTTATTCTTTTAATAAAATGCTTCTTGAGGTTTTTTTATCCGGATGAGAAGTTTGTGAACTTACAAGACTGAGAACATGAGAACAACTTTTCTTGAATTAAAAGAGGGAGCGCGCTTATACTTCCTCGATCTGGTACCATCGACAGCTTTCTCACCTGCAATTTTATCTGTTGAACAAAAGCAAGCACATCATATCATGTTTGATCATTGAATGAAACTATTAACTATTTGTTCAAATTAAGAACCTCGAGTTGAAAAATTCGACAGCATGAGGCTGTGATTCATCAACAGTTGCATGTATCTACCACCCATGTCGAAGCTTATCTGTTTCTGCAGTGATTTCTGCAAAATACAGTTACTAGCTAAACTAGAAATAAAGAAATACATGATTTTAACATTTATTTAATTATTCCAGAATCCTTCCGGTAATAGAAAGTTTTCCGGTGTATTGTGATAATATATAGGCGACACGATATGAAGAACCTGACATGAAATTCGCGGGTCCTTCTCGAACCAATGAACATGTTTAGCTAAACGGGTCATGTTCGTATCAATCCAACAGGTTCATGGATTGACCCATTTAACCCATTTTATCTTTTTATTTTCTTTAAAAGTGTTTACGCAACAACTTAAACTGTTCGGGGATTTTTTATTACAAAAGTTAAAACAAGTTTTGGCATAGTTTAAACATATTTTCTTCTAAAGAAAGTATTACTATAGAAAAACATTTCCTACCTACTTAACCCGCGAATGCGTGTCGTGTTCGGGTTCATGTGCGTGACAATTTTTGAGTTCGTTCGGGTACAACGATTTTGAGTTCGTTCGGGTACAACAAATACACGTGTGATATTCAGGTTCATGCTTTTGACATGCTTTTCAGGTTCATGTCGGGTTCAACCCGCGAATACATGCGTCATGTTCAAGTTCATGTGCGTGGCATGGTTTCCGGGTTCAACCCGCAAAATACACGTGCAATGTTCAGGCTCGTGCGTGCAACACGATTTTCGGGTTTGTGTCCGGTTTGACAAACATGACCTGTTTTGCAGCCCTAATAATATACTTTTTTGTAATCCTATTTGACACGCTAACAAATGTTTTGGGTCAACCCCACCTCTGACAGACCAAAAGATCACACATTTTGGCCCGCCCATTTAGTAAAGAACACGTATACATATAATAACTTGATCAACTCACCATCAACATTTGTTCACTATTCTTCAAATCACCCACAGTTTCCTCATTGCTTAACTTCCCCTTTTCAACATCAACTGCATTTTCCACCGTCATGTCTATGTAACTTAGATTACTCAAATGGGCATCCAATGACAGCTGGCTTTTAAGTGGAATAACAACCTCGGTTGCTACAGGGCCCGATAAATCCATCGGCAGTGCACAATGGAGACCATTGTCACAGTCATCAGTGAGTACAACAACACTATATGCATCACATCCCTGCATACATAACAAAAAATTATGTCTTGTTTAATCTTGTGACAACAAGATGTTGAAAACAAATCATTTACTTGAACTATCATACTATATAGGAAAACTAATTATTTACAGATTAATTTTTTTTGGCAAAAAGATACTTAAATTTTGGAATCAACCCGAGCCACATAGCAGCAGCAGCAGCAGCAGCATTAGCATTTATTTATGTGAAAGTGAAAAATACAACATATGGCTCCAGCTAGCATAAATTTGTAGGCAGGAAGGGAGGTGGTGTCACATTCTTATTATTAATGAAAATTAGCAAATCCAATTACCAAGCAATCGCCATCACCCACCAACCCTAAACCCATTACAATTTTTTTATTTTTTTAACAACCTGTCTGTTTAGCAAAAATGTACGCCATGCAATTTTATACATTTTTAAAAATAATTGAAATTAAGAAGCTCGAGTATATTATTTCTCTTTCTTGGTAAATAAAAAGCATAACTGTCATGCTCAAACCACTAAAGTCAATTGTTAAAAGAGTCTTTTTCATGTTTGATATTTGTGTTAATCGCGTCGTCTCTGACCTGTTAAACAAGTTAAGAGACAGCCAAATACAAACCACCCTTAGAAGATATTTAAATTAAACATACAGGCACCCACCCATAAGAAAGTCAAAGCGCCATTGGCACACCGGTTTCCTTTCCCTATTGAATACCACCAAATTGTTGTTTACAAATAATTATAATTATATATATATATATATATATATATATATATATATATATATATATATATATATCTAAAGTAAAGTAATAATAGGAGGACGGAAATAATAATGTTGTTAATTCTTAAACCAAAAAAAAAAAAAGGAAACCTCTTCTTGAGTGGAGTTGACCGCCATAGATTGAACTTGAAGGATGATTATTGAAGAAACACTAAGTGAACCCTGGACAGATTATAGATAATCTGGGGGTTAAGTAATGTTTCCCACGGATGAGATCTAGCTGAGAAGGTTGTTCTTCAGGAGACCTGCAAAACAGACACCGTAAGCTCGTCACTGAGAAGGGGGGGTTCCTCCTTGTGACCACCATCCGGCGTGAGAATCAGACTAGATTGCTCTGAATATAAGAGTATATTAAGAGATTGCTAGATAAGATTGGGATATCAGATGATGTCCTTACCATTCCAAGGTGTTGGAGTATTTATAGCCGAAGGTAGGTTTCCAAGCAGGTACAGCCGGCTGAATAGTATTCCTGTTCTACCAACAGTGGATCACGCACAAGCCATACTGGTTGGTGGATAGGTTACGGCCAACAGTAATAAGGTCGGCTGTATACTGTTCCTTTTACTGCCGGCTGCGCACTGTTCCACCAACTGTAGGCTGCGCACGTCCCATCGTAAGGGTTGGTGAGTAGGCAGCGGCTAATAGTGACGAACAGTACTAGAGGGTGCTCCTCCTCGTATTGTTGTCGGTGAGCTGTCACCCTGTGATTAGTTCATGGGCTGCTCTGGTCAAACTGTCTGTTCCGCCCATACCTTAGTAGGTATAGTACGGAAGACCTTCCAGAAGCATACGGACTGGCTCATTTAGGCGGGAGTGTTCCCGCATTGCTCATTCCTTCATGTGACTACTGAACGAATGCCTTGTGCGTGTAGCTTTGCTGTTAGTGCGGGTAGCCTTCCCTGATGGCTTGTATCCGCAGCTGCGGGAACAGGCGGGGTACTTCACCATTGGGAGGCTTTCCCTGCGGGTACAGCTGGCGTACTGCGCGTAAGGTTCTTTGAGCATGGTGTCCTGCTGGAGCAGTTGGTTATTGCGCAGACGTCCCTGTTCAAGGTGAGTCTTGCGGGTCCAACTGGACTCTGCTGGGACCTACCTCTTCAAGTCCCCCCAGTCCAATGTTCTTCTCATGAATGTTTAATGAAGTGAGGTGAACTTTTGGACTTAGCAAGGGGTTTTGAAAAGGGTATAGTTTTTCGGTTTTCCGTGGTGATTCATCCTCCTTTTCCTGATGTCACGCAGAAATTCCCGACTTTTCTGCTTGATCTTTGGGTGTGAAGCGGGTAGGTTTGTAACCTCCTCGCGCGTTAGGAGCGTTGAGTCCCAATTGTGTGGATTCTCCATGGGGTTTTGGTGGTTTTCGACATAGTGATCATTTATGCTGAAACCACCAATTCCATTTTGGAGTTTCAAACAATATAGCTCTCGACGTTCCAATCGTGCGGGAATGTTATTCACGTTTCCGCAAGCATGCCCCAGAAGATCCTTCTTGGTTTGAATTCCCTGCAGAGTGCTAAGTACGTGAAGGGTTTTGCCTTGACACTGTACTCGCACTCGTCTTACGGTTACTTTACTTCCAAGGTATTCTTGGCTTCAATTCCCTACGGGTGCTAGGTATGTGAAGGGTTTTGCCTTGACACTGTACCCGCATCCGTCTGACGGTTACTTGGTTGCCAAGTTATTCCTGGCTTCAATTCCCTGCGGGTGCTAGGTATGTGAAGGGTTTTGCCTTAACACTGTACCCGCGTCCGTCTTACGGTTACTTGGTTGCCAAGGTAAGGGGTATTTTCCCGCTCACTTGAATCTTTTTGAATTTTGAAATTCGAAGAGTTGGTGAAAGGATAAGAACAGTCCAAACCTCAAACGTCGTGCGACGGTTTCTTCTGACTTTGTCAGGACGTGCAGGAAGTTATGGTGACGTGACAGTACATGGTCATTCCAGTCGCTTTTTCAGGCGCGTGGTCTCGTTTTTTCGGGCGCGTGGCCTCGAAATTAATGGTATGCGTCCTGCCAACAGCTGTTGCCAGCTTGCTTTTTGCCACGTGTCATAGTTTCATTGCACCTTTGTTTTCTCTCTCTTCCGCATTAATTTCATCGCATTAATTGCGATTAGTATATAAAAGGGGAGAGGGTTATTTGTAATTCACACTTTCACTCTTCTTCATCTTCTTTGCGATTTCCGGCGAATACTTATCCTTTTCAGGCAAGCATTCTCCCGAAATCGTTTTCTTCCTTTACAAGATGTCTCGTGATATCGATTCTACAGCTGACGACAGGAGTACTGCTGGTGAGTGCCAGTGTGCTCTTCCTGGCGAGCTGTACCGGTATGTTGTCAGGAAGTTCATGCTCGAGTCTCTCGAGCCTGAGTTTCCTGAACCCCATCAGACCGTGTACGATGCCCCCCGAGGCAAGATCGGGGTTTATGCAGCATTCTTTGTCTATGGGAATCTTAGGTTCCCACTGACAAAGTTTGTTTACCGTGTCCTCGAGAGGCATGGTGTTCATTTGACCGAGTTGCACCCCATGGCGATCGCCAAGATTCGCCATTTTGAGTGGGTGTGCCGGATACTGGGCGTTGAGCCCTATGTTGACCGCCTGATGACCTTCTACACTTGGAGGTGCATCCAGGGGTGGTACACGTTGACGACCCGGATTAAGGGTTTAAAGATCTGTGCGACCGAGCGCAGTCTTCGCGCGTGGAAGAGGGAGTTTTTCTTCATATCCGCCCGCGCCATCCCCATTGCTATGAAATTCAAGAATGGGCAGGCACTTCCCAGCCTTCACGCCTCCAGCTACCAGGAGGCGGAATGGTTTGCCAAGATATCTCGGGTCCAATCTCCGGTTTACCGGTTTGCGGAGTCCGGGATGGTGATGCTGGGGATGAGCCGGGTGTGGAAGGAGGCTGATGCGCGCAAGATTCCGATCGTCCTCGAATACGGTTCGAACTCTGTTCCTTACGGTATGCCTTTCTCCCTTTTGTTGATTTTGAATTTCTTCTAACTTTTTTCCTGTTTTATTTCAGAGGGGAACGACCTGCAGTCGCTCCTGAACCCGCGGGAGGCTGACGGTCCCGCACGGATGGGTACTCGCGCTCTAGATGAGAACGAGTTGCCCATCCTCGAACAAACCGCGGATCGGTTCGTGGAGGTCTATCCGCTAGGCCATGAGATCCTCAGCGCCCGTCAGCCAGGTAAGGCGCTCTTCGACCCTCGACCCCTCAATGTTGAAACCTCTGCTGGAATTCCTCTAATCGTATGTTCTGATGAGGAATCCGCAGATGGTCCTCCGTTGGTGCGGAAGAAGAAGGCTGCCGGCGGGAAGGGGAAAGAGAAGGCCTCCACTGCCGATCCAGCGCCTCGGTCTGATTCGGAGACCGAGAGCGAAGAGGTGGCGGGGAATCCCGGTGGTGATAAGACCACTGTTCTGGAGGTTGCAACTGTCATTTCCGGAGAGCCAAAGAAGACGACGGTTACCGGCGCAAAGAGGCCGGCTCCATCGGGTCCGTCCCCGCCTCTCCGTACCTTTAGGCTCAAGAAAACCCGTAAGTACAACTTTCCTTTAGCTTTTATCTTCATAGCTTAATCCTTAGTCTTTTAACACTTTTCTTCTTTTACGCAGGCGTGGATGTTGGCGCATTCCAGGGTGAAGGGCCGAGTATTACCTCTCCGCCAATGACGGTAGGCTTGGTCAGCCTACCTGAGGCGTCGACCCAGGCTCCTACGCCTGCTTCCGCTGGATCAGTTGCTCACTCCTTTGAGCCGACTGTTCCAGCCGAGATGACGTCACCGCCGGCTGTGAGTGCGATTTTTACAGCATCCTTCACAGAGCCGGCGGTTACGATTGCTGCGGATTCTGCGGCAGCGACCGCGGTGGCGACCACGGCGGCTGCAAGCATGCCCCCACCACCATCGGCAACGACGGCCGGTCCATCAGGTACGCGTGGGGCTTCTCGCATCTCTCCGCCACCTTCCCATCTGCCTGACCTCTTGGATGGATTTCCATTGGGTTCAGGTGATGGGTTCGGCGGCTATCGGCCTGTAATTGACCCTACAGGTGCGTAGGGTTTTTCTGGCCCATTTTATACATATATATTTTATCATCTTTTCCTAACTGCTTTGTGTTTCTTGCAGTGTCGGATTCCAATGAAGTGTATGTTCCACGATGGAACATCCGCTGAGGAACAACCCTTCGTACCCCTGTGGAGTGCGTGGAATGGGCTCGCCACGCTGCTCCCCATGGTGCGTTGGGGGAAGCCATGGCTAGCTACCAGGAGGGTAGGCTAACCAACGAGCTTCGGGTTCTCCAGGCCCGGATGCAGCCGCGCGTCGAGCTGCTTTGTCGTGAAAACGACAAGTTGAAAGCAGCTCGCGCCAAGGAAGTATCTCAAGCGCGGGCTCTTCGGGAGGAGAACCAAAAGCTGTCCGCAGCTGCTGCGGAGAAGGAGAAGGCCTTCAAGGCCCTCGAGGTTGAGGTTCAAGCGCGACTCGAGGCCCGCTCCAAGGCTGCCCAAGCTGTTAACGAACAGCTTCGGCTGGCTAAGGAGACTGCGAGGAACGCAACCGAGAGGGCCACCAAGGCTGAAGCCGTTGCTGAGCCTTTACGCGTGGAGAATGAGGAGCTCAAGGCCAAATTAGAGGCTCTCCAACGTGCTCATGATGCCTTGGCGATGGAAGATGCCAAGAAGCTCCAGGAGATCATGGACCAGAGGGGCGTGCTTGACCATACCGAGCGGAAGCTTAAGGGCGTCGAAGAGGCTGCCGCAAAGGAAGTGCTACTTGCCAACCTTAACAAAAGCGAAGCCGAACGCGCCTGCACCCAAGCTCAAGCCGCCCTTCAAGAAGCTCTGGTTGCCAAGGAATGGCTTCTTCGAGAAGCGTTGTCTCAGGTAAGTCTATCTTCATGTCTTCACGCTTTTCTTTGTAAATAGGGTGTTGACACTTGTATATTTTCTTATGTAGGTTGTGCATCGGGTCTTCTCAGAGACATCTTACGACGATGCTATGAGCGCAGCCCTCAACGCTTCTCACGAGGATGGGGAACGAGTCGGCTTCCTGCTTGGTCTAGGGTTTGTTGAGAAAGGCGTCCCGCCATCCAACTTCCCTTTGTACAATGTAGATACTGAAGCCATATATGACCAAGCAGTAAATCAATACGCCGCCTTCCCGCATCCGGTGGTGGAGAAGGTGAATGAAATTGCTGCTGCTGATGATGGGCTACCTATCCTTAAGGCTTTCCTTGAACAGCCACGTTCTACTGACGGCGCTGGTCCAAGTGGAAGTGGCCCTGAAGCCTGATCCTGAAGATCCCTTCCCGCTGCTAGGATAGATTTAGTTTGTATATGTTTGCTTTCTTGTAGGCGGGTAGTTACCCGGTCATTCTTGTAAGAATATTTATGAAATGTAAATCTTTGTGCAGCTAAGACCGCTTGATTCATTGGATTCCTTGCTTTATAAACGTTAAATGACACATACTTTAGTTTAAATTAGCAATTTTCCAAGTGTTTAGAATAAGTTAACCTTTGAACGTGGTAGATAAGTGTGAAGTTTTGCTTCCTCTTCCGTGATTGTGCGGGTAGGACCGTCACTTGCACGTAGTAGGATGGCTAAACTTTACCATCTGACCTGCGTGTAGGTTTTCCTCATCTTTGAGGATAAGTTAACCTTTGAACGTGGTAGATAATAGGTGTGAAGTTTTGCTTCCTCTTTCGTGATTGTGCGGGTATGACCGTCACTTGCACGTAATAGGATGGCTAAACTTTACCATCTGACCTGCTTGTAGGTTTTCCTCATCTTTGAGGATAAGTTAACCTTTGAATGTGGTAGATAATAGTTGTGAAGTTTTGCTTCCTCTTTCGTGATTGTGCGGGTATGACCGTCACTTGCACGTAGTAGGATGGCTAAACTTTACCCATATCTGACCTGCGTGTAGGTTTTCCTTAGGGTAACCTTTGAACGTGGTAGATGATAGGTTGAAGTTTTGCTTCCTTGTTCGTGATTGTGCGGGTAAGACCGTCACTTGCACTTACAAGGGTGGCTAAACTTTACTTACATCTGACCTGCGTGTAGGTTTCCCTTATTTTTAACGTTGTGTTTATGCGGGTTTTGCCGCCTTCCACACGTAACGACTTACTTCTTCCCCCATTTATGCGGTGAATACTGGCACCAGTGGGAAGTTCATAAGTATAAAGGTAAACACGTTATGACAGGAGAATCATTTCCATTAGAAGTGGCTCTAGGCCTTTTCTTTACAAGTTTTGGAATTGATCTACATATAACATTTGCGTAATTGAGCTCCATTCCATGTTCTTGGGATGGGAGTGCCATCGAGCCTTTCGAGCCGGTATGCGCCCTTTCCCAGGACTTCTTTGATAATGTATGGCCCTTCCCAGACCGGGGCCAGCTTTCCCGGGCGCTCTTGGTTTGAAGCCTCGTTGTTACGCAGTATGTAGTCTCCTATATTGAAGTTGCAGAGTTTTACCCTCGTGTTGTAGTATTTTTGCATTTGTCGTTTGTAGTTCTCTTCACGCACTGCGGCTAAGTCTCTGCGTTCCTCGGTTAGCATAAGATCCAACCGTCTTTCCGCATCATTGTCTTCTGGCTGAATCAAGACCCTTGGTGAGGGTAGACCAATTTCGACCGGGACCATGGCTTCAGTGCCATAAGTGAGGCTGAACGGGGTTTCTCCCGTACTGGCCTTCTTCAGCGTTCTGTTTGCCCAAAGGACGTGCGGAAGCTCGTCCACCCAGCCGGATCTGTGTTTCAATAGTCTCTTCTTGATGCCTTCGACGATGCTCTTATTTGCTCTTTCCACCTCACCATTACCTTGCGGGTGTGCCACTGAGGTAAAGGTGTGGGTGATTTGAAGTTCTTTCAGCCACTGTTGTAGCTTCTTGTCAGCAAAGTTGGTGCCGTTATCGCTCACCAGATTCTGTGAAAGTCCAAAACGACAAATAATAAATTCCCAAATAAATTTTTTGATATGTTTCGCGGTTGTTTGGGCTAAAGGTTTTGCTTCTATCCACTTGGTGAAGTAGTCGATGGCTACCACAAGGAACTGAACATTTCCTGCTGCTGTAGGAAATGGGCCTGTCACATCGATGGCCCACTTCTGAAATGGCCATGAAGAAGTGACTGGAACAAGTTCGTTCTTCGGGCGGTGCGTGTTGGGTGCGTAAAGCTGGCAAGATCTGCATTTTCTGATGTATGCCAGTGCATCCGTATGCATCCCCGGCCAAAAGTATCCCGCGTTGTTTAGCTTGGCTACAACAGCGCGGGGACCTGCGTGTACTCCACAGATGCCTTCGTGTACTTCCCTTAGGAGGTAGTCAGCATCTTGGTTGTCCACGCATCTTAAGAGTGGGCCAAGAAAGTTACGTCTGTAAAGGATGTCATCGATGAGTTGATAATTCAGTGCTTTACAGCGTAGTTTCCTTGCCTGTGTTTTGGACTCCGGTAGTGTACCTGTCGCAAGGTATTTTATTATTGGTGTCATCCACGTTTCCGTGCCTGTTTGGATGACAAAAATTTCCTTGTGCTGGACCGATGGTGTCTCGAGGAGTTCAATGCGGATATCCTTTCCTAAGTGGGTGAAGGCTAATGATGCAAGCTTGCTTAACGCATCCGCAGATTTGTTTTCACTTCGCTTGACGTGTATGACTTTGCAGTCATTGAAATTGCGCATAAGGGATTTTGCTTGTGCGAGGTACAGGGCCATTGTGTCGTTCACGGCCGTGTACACCCCGTTGATTTGATTAGCTACCAACATGGAATCCACGTGGGCTTCCAAGTTTTTCACTCCCATCTTACGCGCAATTCTCAACCCAGCCAAGAATGCCTCATACTCGGCTTCGTTATTCGTACTTGGAAAATCCAGCCGAATAGCGTAAGTGTATTCTTGGCCCGCTGGGTTGGTTAGCTTTAGCCCTGCGCCTGAACCCTCATTACTGGCTGCTCCATCAGTGTAGAGTCGCCAGACATCATTGATGTCTTGTGCTGGAGAGGGTTGAGCCTCTTCCTGGCACTCTTTTTCCCGCGATGCGGGCACTTCTGCAATAAAGTCGGCCAGAACCTGGCCTTTTATGGCTGGTCTTGGCTTATACTTTATCGCGTATTCCCCCAACTCAATTGCCCATTTGGCTAGGCGTCCCGACAACTCGGGTTTGCCTAGAACGTTTGCAAGCTTGAAGTTTGAGAGAATGGTGATTGGGTGGCCTAGGAAATATCGTCTTAGTCTGCGTGAAGCGTGTATTAGTGCTAAGACTAATTTTTCTAGGGTAGAGTACCGGGTTTCTACGTCTGTTAGGACACGGCTAACATAGTAGATTGGCAACTGGATGCCTTTTCGTTCTACTAACAGGACTGCCCCGGTTGCTCTATCAGTTGCGGAAAGGTATAGGATTAATTCCTCTCCCGCTTTTGGTGCTGTCAGCGTTGGGAGTTCGATCAAGCGTGACCGAATCTCCTGAAAAGCTACTTCCGCTTCTGGTGTCCAGCGGAAGTGCGTTTTCTTTAAACAGTTTCTCAATGTTGACACGAATGGAAACGACTTATCCGCGTGGTTTGCCAAAAAGCGATTAAGTGCCACTAGTCGTCCATTCAGTGTCTGAGCCTGTTTGATGGTAGTAGGTGATTCCATTTTGATAATGGCTTCGACCTTTTCAGGGTTCGCTCTGAAGCCATCTTTAGTGACGATGACCCCCAAGAACTTCCCTTCTTCCATTCCAAAGGCACACTTGCTCGGGTTGAGCTTCATGTTTATCTTCCTGAGCGTGTTGAAAGTTTCTTTGATGTCTTTCAACATCGCTTCTGGGTCAGGGCTTTTGATGACCAAGTCATCCATGTAGACCTCCAAGTTCCTCCCAATTTGGGAATGAAACTCTGTGTCCATCAGGCGTTGGTATGTGGACCCGGCATTCTTAAGTCCGAATGGCATCATTTGATAACAAAATGTGCCATCGGGCGTCCGAAAAGCGGTTTTGTCCTGATCATCAACGGCCATGTGGATTTGATGGTACCCCTTATACGCGTCCAGGAAGCATTTTAGGCGGAATGGTGCCAACGAATCCACCTTAAGATCAATTTCGGGTAACGGATAACAATCTTTGGGGCATGCTTTGTTCAAATCCTTGAAATCTATGCACATGCGTCATTGTTTGTCATTCTTCGGTACCATAACGGGATTTGCAACCCAAGTTTGATATCTACTAACGCGTACGATGCCTGCGTCAAGGAGTTCCTTGACTTGGGTTCTACACGCGTTAGTTTGTTCTGGCCCCATTACTCTGCGCTTTTGTACGATCGGCGTGACAGCCGGATCGCATTTGAGCTTATGCTCTGCCTTACTCCGGGGTACACCAGTCATGTCAGCTGGTGTCCACGCGAAGATGTCGGCGTTCTTTTGTAATAAGCGCTTAAGTAAGGTGCGTGTGGGATCAACAATTGTTGGGCCAATGGTGACGGCCTGGTCCGGGTATTTGCCGTTGAAGGCCCATCTTTCTGGTTCGGTGATGGTTGGTTTAGCCATCTTTGGTTTGGGTTTAGATGAGACAGATGCGATGCATACCTGGGGAATGCCGGTGATCATCGCTACACCCTCAGCTGTTGGCCATCCCATCATGCCGTGGACTGAGGATACCATGGCGTTGAATCTTGCCATCCCGTCTCTCCCGAAGAGGATGTCGTATGTGTGGTGTTGCTGTCTCATAACGACAAAGTCCACATCTTCTGTGCGGGAGTATTTCCCATCTGTAAGAGTGACGGGGAAAGATAGGATACCCAGGGGGGTGTTTGTGCTGCCATCGAACCCTTCCATCGAGGCGTTGATCGTTTCCAGGCGTTCCTTGTCTTCGTCATCTAGCTTGTCAAAGAACTGCCTGTACATCACCGTTGACGATGCGCCGTTGTCAGCAAGGGTGCGGGAGGTGATGTAGTGCCCCAGCTGGCTTTTGATGACGATAGGGCCTTCTTTGCTGGGTCCTCCTGGCACTCGCGGGAAGCGCACCTCAGCTTCCTTCCACGCACATGGTTCTGGCGTTCGCCTTTTTCTTCCTCTGATGTTACCATGAACCATGTTGATGCTGATGTCCACGGGCTTTCGTCCGTTGCCTCGGTACCGGTTGTCTTTCCGTCCTCCCTTCTTGATTGATGCCACCAGGTGTGCCAGTCTTCCATCCTTTACGAATGCTTCAACAATATCCTTCTAGGATGTACATTCTTCCGTGCCATGGCCTTTTGTCCCGTGGAAGTCACAGGATTTGCTCTGATCCGCATTAGGTCGGTGCCGGATCACTGGAGCTTTTGGCCACGGTAGTTTTTCAGTGGCAAATATCTCCGTGACGCTTTTGGTGAGTGGCGTCCACCGGTGCTTCTGGCTTGAAGGGTGTGTGTGGTTTCTTCCGCCAACAAGAGGCTGAGAGCTGGATGAGGTGTCAAAGTTTACCCTTGACTGCCAGATACCTAGCTTCCTCTTCTTGTTCTGCCGGGCGATCCGGACATTGTTCTCTCTTGTCCTCTGCGTGTAGAGGTGTGCACTTTGGGGAAGGTCCCTTCCCAGTTGCTTCTCCGTCTCGGCAAAGCGCTTGGCCGCCGTCATGATGGCATCCCATGTTGATGGCATGCCGTCCTTACCCGTCAATGTGCGGATAAGCTCCGGGTATTCGGCGCCTTGGATGAAGGCTGCGCGAACAAGATCTTCACTTACGTTGCCAAGACTTAGCTTTTTGGAGTTGAAGCGGGTGATGAAGTCTAACAAAGATTCATCCTCCTCCCTAACGCAGTTGAGGATCGTCCACTGTTCTTCAGTGTATTTCCTCTGTTGGCTGAAGTGATGGCTGAACTTGTTTTGAAAGTCCGCCCAGTCATATATGTGGTGGACCGGTAAACGGTCGAACCATGCCCTGGCCGCTCCGACCAGAGTCATCTGGAACATGTAACACCACGTGGGTTCCGTCCAGTTACTGACGGTAGCCCCCGCGATGAACCTGTTCAAATGGTCGTCTGGGTCGGATAGACCATCATAAGTGCCAATGTTGGACATTTGTTTGGCACTTCTTGGGGCGATTGCTTCCGCAATGTCCCTTGCGAATTTTGACTTTCCTGCATTTGTAGCAGTTGGTCTAAAGGTTTTGGAGAAGTCACGCGGGTTTCTCTCCGCAGTCGTTAGCTTAAAAGCTTCCCCAAAATTTCTTTTCGGCTGGGAGTCCATTTCCTTACGCTTCCCTTTCGCCTTATGGCGAGGGTTTGCGTCGGTATCGGACTCCTCCCGCTCGTCGTCTGAGTACTCGCCCTCGCTGTTCATATTGAGGTGTTGGCGAGTACTGCCGAATTCGTCAGCCTGTTGAACTGAACGCAAGCGTTCGTCCAATTCAGCTTGGAACTCTCTTTGACGTTCTTCGGCCCAAGCCTTCGCTTGATCTAGTGTTTGGCGAGGGACCCTTGTTCGTTTTTCCAACTGGGCATCGGTGAACCCTAGTGGAATATTTACTGCACTTGCCCCGGCTTGGGTAGTCGGGGTAGTGTTCGTAAGGATTGTATAACCGCCTGTGTTCCCCCCAGTTGCTGGGGTTGTGGTTACCGGGGTTTCTTGGTCAGTTACTGGCCTTTGGACCGGAGTAATGTTAACCATTTCTTCAGAAATTTTGAAAAAACTAAATTAGTTCTAGCTTTTATGCACGGATGGCGCCAATGAAGAAACACTAAGTGAACCCTGGACAGATTATAGATAATCTGGGGGTTAAGTAATGTTTCCCACGGATGAGATCTAGCTGAGAAGGTTGTTCTTCAGGAGACCTGCAAAACAGACACCGTAAGCTCGTCACTGAGAAGGGGGGGTTCCTCCTTGTGACCACCCTCCGGCGTGAGAATCAGACTAGATTGCTCTGAATATAGGAGTATATTAAGAGATTGCTAGATAAGATTGGGATATCAGATGATGTCCTTACCATTCCAAGGTGTTGGAGTATTTATAGCCGAAGGTAGGTTTCCAAGCAGGTACAGCCGGCTGAATAGTATTCCTGTTCTACCAACAGTGGATCACGCACAAGCCATACTGGTTGGTGGATAGGTTACGGCCAACAGTAATAAGGTCGGCTGTATACTGTTCCTTTTACTGCCGGCTGCGCACTGTTCCACCAACTGTAGGCTGCGCACGTCCCATCGTAAGGGTTGGTGAGTAAGCAGCGGCTAATAGTGACGAACAGTACTAGAGGGTGCTCCTCATCGTATTGTTGTCGGTGAGCTGTCACCCTGTGATTAGTTCATGGGCTGCTCTGGTCAAACTGTCTGTTCCTCCCATACCTTAGTAGGTATAGTACGGAAGACCTTCCAGAAGCATACGGACTGGCTCATTTAGGCGGGAGTGTTCCCGCCTTGCTCATTCCTTCATGTGACTACTGAACGAATGCCTTGTGCGTGTAGCTTTGCTGTTAGTGCGGGTAGCCTTCCCTGATGGCTTGTATCCGCAGCTGCGGGAACAGGCGGGGTACTTCACCATTGGGAGGCTTTCCATGCGGGTACAGCTGGCGTACTGCGCGTAAGGTTCTTTGAGCATGGTGTCCTGCTGGAGCAGTTGGTTATTGCGCAGACGTCCCTGTTCAAGGTGAGTCTTGCGGGTCCAACTGGACTCTGCTGGGACCTACCTCTTCAATTATTGACAGGCAGCCGTTGAGAATGCTGCTGCTATGAATGGGTTTTCACCATCATTTCATCTAATGGAAAGAGAAAGAGAAAGATAAAAGATGAAATTAAATTAATATTAATATTAATAATAAGGGTGGTGTCTCAAGTAACAACAACTCGTTGACAAACATTTCTCTTCCTTCTTATGCTGCTGCTCACAAAAGCTAAGAAAAATGAAAACTAAGGCAGTCTCGTGAATCCCAAGTAGTAGATCTACCTTCCTAGTTATAATATTCTTTTAAACTAATGATAATAATTAATTAATTAATCAGATTTCTTTTAGGCTGAGGGGTGTGGGGGCTTCAACGGGGGCGCTAGAGCCCCTCCGCTCGCGCCCCCAGGCGCTAACACCACACCACCGGGGCGCTAACGGGGGCGCTAACGGAAAAAAAAAGAGAGGCGTGAGCTGGTTAGCGGCTGAAGAGAGAGAGAATCTTGCATTGGGTTTAGAAAAGAGCCGTTGGGCTCTTAAATATTAAAAAAAAATATTTTCCTATATAATTATACTCCATTTTACCCATTTTTATACCAAAACTTCAAACCTTTACCCAAAATCAATTCATCTTCTCAACTTTTTTTAAAAAAAAATGGCTGGAAATTGGTTCCCAAACCTTGATTCAGATTATCTTGACGACGATTTATGGTCGTCACCGCACCAACCGATGTTTTATTCGGAGCCGCAAGAATCATCCGGCTTTCAACCATCCAACACACAACCGTCTCCTAGAGACTTCAGTAACCTAAATCCGGTCGATCAAATGCTAATGGAAAAGCAAAAGGAACGTATCCGAAAGAGGTTGGTCGAATAAGACCAAGCCGAAGAATAAGAAGAATGTTTTTTTAGTACTTTAATTTTTATTTTATTTTTAGATATTAATGTGTTTTTTTATTAATGTGTGTTTTTTTAATAATTATGAGTTTTTTTAATAATACGTTGTTTGAATATATTTATAAAAAAATAATAAAAAAATTCGCTAGAGCCCCTCCACACCAGGGCCAGGGGCTCCAACGAGGGCTCCAACACCCCCCTAATCCAGTTTCTCTCTCTGCCACACGTCATAATATTATTGGTTGGAGCCCCCATTAAAGCCCCCCCATACCCCTCAGCCTTACAAATGAAAGCTGGATCCATACAAAAGTGTCACACTCATAATTTAAATATCAAACAAAAACCCATAAAAGTCTGGCTACCCGGTGTAAACCAACGACAAGAGAGGATCTCATATGCTTGTGATCGTAAATAACGTTAGGTAATTCAATTCTACCATCACCTGTTCCGGAGAAACGCACCACTCGAAAACCAACTGAATTTTTTATTGGATTCCAACTTGATACGTTGAAGAAAGACTTTTTTTCTTTTATATTCCTTTTCATATTATTAATCTATAGAGTAAAGTGTGATTTTAGTTCTTTTGGTTTGGAATTTAGTCCAAAAAGTTTATTTTTTACCTATGGACCATCCACATCTTTCAATTATTGCCAATTACATCCAAATCACTAACGCTGTTAAAGTTAATCATTAAATATGGGGTAGGCATGTCTTTTCACTCTTACTTTATTATATGAGTAAAGTGCCAAAATCGTCCCCAAGGTTTGTCAGATTTGTGAATTTCGTTCAAAAATATTTTTTTTCGCAATTAGACCCTCCATGTTTCCCAACCGTTGTCAAATTCGTCCAAATTGTTTACCCGGTCTAGATCCAGCGTTAACTCAGGAGTGTTACTGTCCTTTGCATGTTCGTTTACATTATTATTACTATTATCACATTAAGCGAAACCCTTTATATGACTAAAAATAAAGAAAAATAAACTAACGGATAATATATTGGGATTCAAACATAGGAATCGTGAGATGTTATATATGTCATCGAACAAACATATACTACATCATGATGATGATGATGATGATGATGATTGTCACACCCCAACCTAAGGTAGAAATGTCGGGGCGTGATCCGATTGCTCACAGCTCGAAGATACTATTATATGTAAAATGTGACAATATCTAATTAATTATTTAATTCAAATAACACACAATAATCAAATACAACAAAACAATTTAAATGAATAAATACAATCAATTAAAATTAAGTTTGTCTTCAATGTAACCTATGGTCTTGACTAAATATCCATACTTCAATCTAAGTAACCTACATATGCGTAGAAAATGGAGTTTTGTCAACAAACATGTTGAGTGAGATGATCACCAATTTTGAAACATTAAATAATAGCATATATATATAGTTGATAAATGATAAATGCGCAAACCAACCATGTAATAATAATCAATTGGATCATAACAATCATGCATCTAACCAAATCGTGTGTGCCAATGAAATTGTTGCCAAACGAATCGGGCATTGATTACAATGACTAAGGTTGTCGTTTTACCTTTGCCAAGCGAATCGGGCTCCGGTTACTAAGACGGTCGTATGATCATACTAATGAGGACCCTATACAAAAGGGGATATGTTGGACCTCTCCGAAACGTTATCAAATAAACAATTAAACATGTAGCAATTAGCAAATAGCATTCAATTGATATTCACACAATAATTATGTTTGCGATTTTGAGTATATATATATAATAGAAAATATGAGTAAGTACGCATATGTCCCCAAAACATTTGAAAACAGTATATAAAAAGGGGAATGATCAAACTCACATGATCGATTAAGCCAAACGAGAATGAACACGACAAGAAATGATAATCACACTCCTCGAGAATTACCGACAAGAATCCTAATTAAATAATGTTATGAGTGAATTATAAATGATATAATACGTATAACGAATTTAGGATTTCGATATGATTTGAGTTACAATTATGTTTGGTATGTTATGGATTAAACGATTGATCTCTACGGATTATTGTTATTATTTAATTATAAAAATTCATTGTTTAACGTATAATCAAACTTACAAATAATTAATATGAATAAATATAAGTTGAGACCTATTATAATAATAATCGTTTAAATATATAATTATAATAAAATTTATATCTTAGAATCGTTAACGAAATCCGATGGTAAAAATATATTAACATGTTTATTATAATTTTGTTTAAAACGAATAACAACATATATATATATATATATAATATAAACGATTTTATAAAAATAATTTAACAACAAGAAACCTCGATATTAGTGTCGGGTTTTAATAAAACAAAATAATGATTTATTATTAATAATAAGATACATACATACATACATACATATAGAGCAAGGTTAAAATAAGAAGTGAATATTTCATAAGAAGTGTAAGAAAAGATCTGAACCATTGAATTGATTATAACACACGGGGGTATGAACGTCCATAATTCTTTTATTTATTTTTGGAATAAATTCTTTTATTATTTTTTGAAATGCATTTAAGTATCTCTTCTCTCTCTTTCACCTTTCAATACCAGATTACCATCAGTTCATTGCTTCCATTATTTTCCGGCGACTCCATCTAGAAACACCTCACTGCCCAGCGCCGCCACGGTCCTCATAACCCGCCACCGTCCTCACCTACCACCGTCCTCATAACATCAGTTCATGGTTTCCATGGTTTTCCGGCGACCGAATACACCCCTTTCTGCCATAAGTTAAATCCTTTTTCGGTGACTCCATCCAGATACACACCATTGCGCGTCGCCGCCACCCCCACTTCATGGCGTCGCTGCCACCGCCACCGCAGCCGCCGCCTCGTTCAGCCATCCATTGCCACCATCGTGTTCGTCCACCGGAAGTCACCACCACTGCCCACTCGGCCACCGTCGCGTTCAGCCCGCCACCATTGCGTTTAACCACCGGAAAGTTATGATTTTGTGCTAAATGGGTTGATTCGTTTGTATGTTGTTTGTGGTTGGTTAGACGGGTGAGTGATGGCGATGTTGTGGTTTAGCGGAGTGCCGACACCGGAGTTAGGATGTTATGTGGATTGCGGTGATAAATGGGTATGTGAAGTTAGGTAAAGTGTAGGTTGCACGCCAACTGTTTGATGAAATGCCGAAGGGGAATAACGTGTCGTGGAGTGGATTAGTGTGTTTCTGTTAATAAAAGTGTGTTTGTAGGTTGCACGCCAACTGTTTGATTAAATGCCGAAGAGGAATAACGTGTCGTGAAGTGGATTAGTGTGTTTTTATTAATAAAAGTGTGTTTTTGTTAATAAAAGGTAGTAACAGACTTTGATGATCAAATTAATCATAGGGCTTCAGTAGGCGCAGGTATGAGAGGTGTGCAGAAGAGATTAATTGCATTATGGTTAAGCCTAGAATATATAATCGATTTTAGGGTTAGTCGGTTCATAGGTATATAAATTACGAGTTTTATTTGATCTTGTTTCTAAATTAATGGGGTTGTTTAGGTCGTTTATGGCAAACGAAATCAAAACCACGATTCAATTCCAAGTTTAGGACGACAATTGTGGCTCAAGTAACCTAAACGGGTTCACGGTTTGGGTTAAGCGGATCATGGGTTAACGGTTACGGGTATGGGTTATAAAGATGATAAACAAAATTTGCAGTTTAGTCCTTAAAGATACCAGGTGGGAACAATGAAGGTTAAAACATGAATTTAGGGTTAAAAATGTATATTTTCTAAAGTTTAATACATATTAAATAAATATAATTTGCATAAAATTTCCTCGATAAACATGAACCTTTTATTGTTAAAACTTCTCGAACCATAAAACGGGTCGAATAACGGGTTTGAATCTGTACGTGGAAAACCGAGTTGTTACAATGATGATGATGTTAACATATATGTAAAAGAACAGGAACACCCCTGAGTTAATGTTGAATTTAGGCCAAGTTAACAATTTGGACGAAATTGGCAACGGTTGAGAAACATCGAGGGTCTAATTGTGAAAAAAATATTTTTGGACGAACTTCGCAAATGTGACCAAACCTCATGGACAATTTTGGCACTTTACTCAGATAATAAAGAAAGAGTGAAAAGACATGTCTATCCCTGATTTAACGATTAAATATAACGGGGTTAGTGATTTGGATGTAATTGGCCAGAATTGGAAAACGTGGATGGTCCATATAAAAAAATAAACTTTTTGGACTAAATTCGCATTATTTGTTAGACCATAAGGACGAAAATGGCACTCTACTCTTATTCTATATCAAAAGCAATATATAATTAGCAAGATTAGATGTACCAATACATCATATTAGGGTGGCAGGAGGTGTTGTCACTTCGATGCCAATTGAGGCGGGGTAGTGCTCGCACTCCATCCAAAAATTTATTTTTCTTTAGTCTTCATAGATTGGTGGCTATCCCGATCAGGATGGTTCTTCTTCGGGCCGAACCATTCGGGGTGGTGCTCCCAGCTGGGCCGCACCCTACCCAAAGCCAACCCTTATACATAACTACATAAGTAACGCGTAAGAATTAATTGCACGGTTCATCCCTGTGGTTTAATCTAACATATGGATTTGGTCCATGTGTCTCAACTCTCAAGTCTAAAATGAATTACAAAGTTCCTATTTATAAAGCTAAGCATGACTTTCTAACTGGACTAGCTGGTAAGTTGACCAACTTGTTAAACCATGTATTTTATATTTATTATAATAGAGGGTTCTAAGTGTAATATGCTGCTCTATAAAATGAGCCTCTTTTGTAACATATCTATTCTTTCAATAAAACAACCACCTTTCATTAGTCAAATATGGTATCAAAGCCAAGGTAACTCAACAACCCCATCTTCCTTAACCTCTGTATTTTTTTCCTGGCTAAGAAATTGTCGTGGCTACAAGTGTTGCCTTTACAACAGCAGAGAAAACTACTCATAATTCGCCTTCACCCTCTCCCCAACAAACTATGGGTATTGGAAGGTGATGATCGACCCTTTCCTCATCACCAACATCCATTTGATTATGTTGATGGTATCATACCTGCCCTGAAGCAAATATTTCAATTCAACCAGATAACCAAGTGAATTTTCAACTCCTGATAACCCAAGTTATTCCTGGTGGATAGCCAACGATGCTCATGTCCGGTTGATCATCCTATACACCATCTCTGAAGCATCCCTTCAACATGTTCAAGGTACGACTTCTAGAGATCTCTTGGATTTCTTCAGAACGTGCATATGCACCACACACAGCCTCTCGTGAATATATGTTGAAAACACAATTGCTTCGAATAATGATGATGGGTGATGAAACCCCTATCACTTATTTAACCCGTGTTATGGAAAATGCTTATGCTTTAATCAATATTGGTGAACCCATGATGGATAAAGACCTTGTTATGCGTTCTGGATTACGAGATGAATACAACGGTTTAAAGTCCAATCTTGTGGCCCGTTACCCACCAATGACCTTCAACTAGTTGCATGGTCTCTTATCTGACCATGATTACATGGTTTACAAACCTAATCCTAACCTTTCTGTCCCAACACCACAAGCCTTTGCTGCCACTACTAGTAATCCTATTATCATCCAACCACAACTAAATAATTTGCTGCGGTTGACATCACAGCTGGGTTATCAGTTAAACCCTATTACTTCACCCAATATGAATCCATAGGTGTTTTATGCCTCTCGACCATTAAACAAAAGAGGCAATCGTTGGGGTAATTCTCGAGGCAACAATGGTAATTACAATAACCGAAACCGTGACAACAATCAAGCTCCATCTACTAGGCATTTTGCTTAGGCATCAACTCAGAATCTAGTGTATGGCCACTATAACCGTTGTGGTATTGGCCATCTCCCATCCTAATGCCCTACCCAAACTACTTCTACTGCTCGGTTTGGACCTCAAGCTAATTTTACAAATTTATCAAATTCTGGCTCGACATCAGGAGCCACCTGGTTGCCCGACATTGGTGCTAACAGCGATGCTACTTCTCACTTATCAAACCTTGACAACTCTGAAGTCTACCAAGGTAATGATTCCCTCCACATTGGTGACGGTAAGCTTGTGCCCGTTCTTCACATTGGTTCATCTAAATCTTTTTCGCCCAACAAAACATTTAATCTTTGTGATATTCTTCATGTTCCAGCAATTCAGTAAATCTTATTGTCTGTTAAAAATATTTGTGTTGATAATAATGATTATTTTGAATTTCATGCTTCTTTCTTTGTTGTGAAAGGTGAGTATTCACACAATATCCTTTTTATGAGACCAAGTGAAAATGATCTATACTCCATTCAGCTTCCTCAAATAAAAACAATTCCTAAGCATGTCTTCACAGCCACGAAATTCCCTCAACTGTCTGGCATCATCGTCTTGGACATCCACATGAACGTGTCTTCCATTATGTTATTTCACATTGTTCTTTACCAGTTTGTACAAGTGGGCATAATCGTGTTTTGAGCCCACTCAATCCACACTTAATATACACATGTTCTGAACCAAACCCATTTGGCCCATTACACCAACGCACCTAACCTACCTGTTGACCCCGCTAATAATGTGACTGATCTTAATAACTTCTTGTGTATTGGCAATAATCATGGGAATGTAGGGCATGGCTTCTATAGGTGATGCGGTTCGTGTTGTGGTTAGTGAACACATAGAAGAGCTCAACCGTTTGAACGTGTTCATACAGGGGGGGACTACTAAAACGGTAAAAAAATTGCAACCAGTTGTTATACAGAAAGAAGGGTGTGTTTCATTTTCAATAATGAGGTAGCTATTTTAGGTGTGTATAAATATTCTCCGAATGTTTCTCATGTTTCTTCTGTTGTTATCGAGTATCGACGATGTTGTCACCCAATATTGGGGATAAAAATGTAATTTAAGATGCTTGAAGCTTTTTATCATTTAAAAAATATTAATTATGAGTTGTAGCTGAATAATTATAATGAACTATATTGCGACAGTTACGAACTATATTACGGCAGCCACGTTAACTTACTCGAACCGGTTCATTATTTCCAACAGAGCTTACAACAACCATTATTGCCAGGTATCTTAAATAATAAGTTTGAATTAGGCAATCCTATGATTTAATGTCATTAAGGGTGTGGCATTATCAAAAATTTCTACGCATATTCTTTTTTGTTGATCATGATTTCGTTCATCAGAGCCTTTCAATGGAACTTTCTGATACCAAGACTAGCACACCAAAGTTCGTGTTTAATGTTTTAATGTTTGTTATTTCCAAACACATTATTTTTGTCGTTTTATTTCTAATTTGTTATATTTCTATATCAGTATTTTGAATTTTAGTTGTCTCTATACTAGCGATCATTTGTATTTATAGTTCGGAAGAGATGAAGAAATTAAATACGAAAGACCGAATGTCATGTCAGTATTGAGAGGATAGGTATTACAAATTGTCATGTCGTCCTGAAACCTGCATGTTATTCTAATCATATTTTAATGTTAATTATGAAAAGAAATATTTAATGTTGGTCCTGTTAAGGCAGTTAACCTTATGAGAATACATTAAGGTGGATCTAAGGAAGTTGGTGTTACAAAGACAGATTGTGAGAACTTCAATATAGAAATTAGTTTTCATTGACGAGTATGCCGAAATGGTCGTACGTTGCATGTTTCAAAAGAAAGAGTTTTTAGCTGACATTTTATGAGTCTTTTAGTGCTGAAAACGACGAATATGGAAAACAACGACTATGTTCGGAGATGTTCTATCATTTGATACTCCAGTCTAATGGTAAGTTATATTTGAACCCATCATCTCACACTTTTTGAGAAACAAACACCATAATGCATTTACTAAAAAGAACAAATTAAATAGACTAATATTCATATATAAAATGATCAAATAGTCTGCTCTTATCCAACTCTCATTCATTGATAAAAAAACACTAAGATTGCTGCTCAAATTACTTGATGTGCCATGCCATAATACCTATTTATGAATGGTTCCTGCATGCCAATATCAATTTCAAAATGGATCCAAATTGTTAACTTCAAAGTAAATGTAAAGAAAAATATAAATTTTAATAAAGGAGAAATAGGCGAACCTTGACACTGGAGATATCTGGTGTATCAGGTGTAGCAACAGGATAGAATTTATAAAACTTCATGTTCTGAAATGCAGCCACTCTCTCTTCACCCAATTCTCTGTTTTCCCTTTCCGATAAACGCTCCCTTAATTTATAAACCTCGTCTTCTCATATACGTAAATGTAATATTTAATTAAACAAACTACCTCACGGTTAGCTCTCTTTCTTTCTCTAACCCTTTCCTTCACAAATTCCTAAATCACAACAAAGGAAGAAATGTTTTTATTAATAAAGACATTAAATGAAGAAAACAAAGTTTTAACTACTTGGTTGAGCTTTACCTTGAAGCCATCCTTTTGATCTTCAGACAGGTCTCCTCAGAAATAAGATTATTAGTGAACTCCTATAAAAGATAAAAGTTTTCATGTTTACAAGTAAAATTATACTTAATAAAGCAATAGAATCATATAAAGAGAATGAGGGCTCACCTCAAGATCATCAAATTCCCAATCAAACCCACAGACAACCTATATAAGTTCATAAAAAGAAAAAATGAAAAGAAAATTGGTGCTAACCTCACTCAAACATTATGGTATGAATGCAAGGAAAAATAAACAACTAAACAAGCGCTTACAGGTGCTGGTTCGACTGGATACATAATCTGCTCAACAGTATTCGGTACAGCCTCATCTTCCACTAAGGGATTATGAATGTCTGCCAAGAAAAGGAAAAAAAAATTCACTTATAAGAAGATGATTTCACCTTCCAAGACATAGCATATGTTCCATATTGCAGTGTATAATGTGCAAAATTGTGTAGTAAAAGTATTTGTCTGCATATGTACTTACACGGCACGCAGTATCCAAACTTCTTGATGTGCTCTAGCTTCAAATGTTTTAAACCAGCCCTGTGCCACATCAGATAGTCAACAACATTATCTACCAAACTGCAAACAAGCATTAAGATGGATACCTTCTTTGGACACAGTTAAATACAAAGATTTGGGTTTTAAGTCTTGCAGCGGAACGATCCCTGTAAACACAAGATTTATATCAGGCTAAACGGTTATGATCATTAATTGGAATTGATCAAATACGGCTTTCAATATGAAAGAAAACGGCTACCGTTTTCCTAGTGGAATGTATGGAATCCAATCCATTCTCATCTTCTTCATGTCAACAATTTCTTCACGCGCCATTTGTATAGAGGTATATACAATCTTATCAGAAGGAGGAAACGGCGACACAACCTGTTTAATTGTACAAAGAAAAGTTTATTTAAAAATACAAAACTAAAATATTAGAATTTAATCATAAAGTAGGTTATTTATTTTATGTAATTATTATTATTGTATATTAATTAGGGTTTATAACGGTTGCTGTATATAACCGTTCTTAGTATTACCGTTGATTAGAAGCGATGTTTTCTGTATAAATAGGGCTATTCTCTTGTAAACATCAAATATGTTCTATCAATAAAATTAAGTTCACATATATTTGGCTGTTTATTTGCTGCACATACTTGCAGCAGAATTCTCAATTTCTTGTATTCAATCTGATTGTCCAACATAAAAAACAATGAAAAGAAAATAATATATTCTTTACCGCAACAACTACGGGTATGTAGGTTATTTTTGTAACATCCTGCAAATGGATTAATTGTGCTGCAACAAAGAAAGAGAAAAAACAAGTCACATATATAGAAGGCAATCGGTACACTTGAAGATGTAGACTTTCTTCCCACCCTCTTCAAATGCATCCTGAATGATTTGAATTGAATAATATATTATAACAAAAAAACATTAAAAGATAATCAATGCAATGCAATGCAACTCACTGAGAGTTGAATTCAGAGAGGGAGTCAATGTTTTCCCACTGTCAATACACAACCAATATAACCGAACCATATCATATCATATCATATATACCTCGGTTCCTCCTGCAATAAAACAAAATAATAGAGAATTGAGCCATCAAAACAAATATCTCATCTTACCAATTGACGTTGATCTTGGAAGAAGTGAGGCTCTGATTGATCAGGCCTTGAACGTTTGGGTCTTCTACCACCATTAGCATTAGCATTGGTGTCGTCGATACGGCGTTTGGCCATTGTGCGTAAATCTAATGAATTTATAGACACAGTTGGTCGGTTTGGCGGGGAGCGATATTTATGGTTATGGAGCTTCACTTATACGCTATGCTATATATTTATTATATATTTCCGGAGGTGAAAGTTTTAATTATTAATTTTAATTAATAACATTAAATTGAATACTTATTATTTTAATATCGAATCTACAATTTCTCATTCATGGTCATTTTTTATTCAAAGGGCTTCTATTGTTCATTCGGGCTTCCACCCCAGTGGCGAAGCTTGATCATAGTCATAGCGATGATCAAAGTCACAGAACAAAAAATTTTTGGGTTGGAGATTCAGTTCGGGTCGAGTCATACAATGTGACACTTCGCTAGCAGGTCTTTTTCCTTACAATGCTTAATTATGATTTCTTAGCGTTGCTTTCCACACGATTAAATTTTTTTAAGTTTAATCACGACAAGTCTAACATAGGCCCGCATATGCACGATGCATTGCATATATAAGCAATTTATTTTTATTTAAATTACTCAAAATTTTGGATTAGTTTATACGAACATGGACGTTGGTGATATTATTATTTTTAAACAACTCGAATTTATATTTAAACGAACTGGGAGGTTTGAATTCTGTGTTATACGGCTATATTTTATAATCATTTTTATAAAGCATCCGAACATCGAATACAAAATGGTTCTTCAAATGTTTAGGGTTATTACAAGCCACATATAAAACCACTCGTGAGAACGCAATATTACAAATCAGTGCGGTCGTGTTCTTTAACACTTAGAAAAATTACTAAACACAATTAAATTCAACGACTTATAATTTACTAATAAACTAATTATGTGAAAGACCCGATCTTAACTTTAATTCCCAAGGTGAAAGACCCGATGAGCTTGGTGGATTTTAGGCCGATCAGTTTAATCGGCTGCATAAATAAAGTGATTTCCAAAGTTCTCGTGATAGCCCTCTTATTTTGAATGAAATTGTATCTTGGTTGAGGAAAGTAGAGGTGCACAAATCGGTTTTTTTAAAAAAACCGGTTCGGTTATTAACCGGACCGGTTTTTTTGGCCCGGAAAAAAACCGGTTCGGTTAATAACCGGACCGGTTAATAACCGGTTTTTGTGTGTCAAAACCCTAACCGGTCTAACCGGTTAGGACCGGTTTAGAAACCGGTTAGAACCGGTTAATAAACCGGTTTTTTATTAACCGGTTTTTTAATAACCGGTTTTTAGGTTAACCGGTTTTTTTTTTTTTTGGGTTTAGGGTTTAGGGTTTAGGGTTTAGTTTGGAAGACCGAAGCCATTCTTTGCTTTCGTTGTTAGGGTTCTTTGCTTGGAAGATTAAAAACACATAACTTTCATTTATAGTTTTTATATTAAAAATACAAACATTAAATCGTTATCGCATATTCGTAACTCAAAAATACAAACATTAAATAATGCTTAGACACGATTACATGAACAACTTGCTGTTTCTTACTCATTATTTGCCTCCATGTTTGCTGTTTCTTTAACTAATTTTCTTCGCTACCCGATCCCGAGCTATTCCTTAGGTAATCGTCGTACGCGGCTTCTTCATCGGTCATTGGTTGAGTGTGTCCTTGATTGACCTCGTCTTCATACAAGCCCGCCTCATACTCCATTTCCTTCTCGAGTGAGCGTTGATGTTGTGCCATATCTAAAGAGTCCAAGTAATCCTTGTAGCAAATCGACATCTCTACAGCTGGTGGAGTGAGTCGAGTCCTCCTAATCGATATAACCCTGCCAGAAACAGAAAAAGCAGACTCCGAAGCTACCGTGGAAGCTTGGACCGTTAGTAAATCTTTGGCCATGGCGGCGAGGATCGGAAACTCATCCTTCTTACCTCTCCACCAAGCCAGCAAATCAAGACTTCTAAATTCATCCGGAGTCATGTGTTTCACAAAGTTGGTACCACCATACCTTCCAAGTTTACTGCTTGGGGTGTTTACCTTTTGACGTTTACCGGCGTCTTCCCAAATCATGTAGTACATCCCCATTTCAAGGTCGGTTTGGGATTGGGATTGGGCAACAGCTCTTAACGAGTCATGAATTTAGGAAGACGACCCGTATTTTGTAAGGTAAACATCATACATGTTTGACAAGGTGGTGTTGAAAGCATTCTTTAAAGTTTGGCTATAATAGGGGGTTTGATCGTCGTTTAACTCTAGCTCATCACAAATTTTTTCTATTAAAGCTTCAACACCACCAACATTGATGTAAGGGTTTAACGCAGCAGCACATGTCAAAACAGCGGGTAGTTCTTGAAAATATTTTCTAAATTTTTCTTTCATTTTTACACCCATATCAAAATAAGGTGCACCCCTACAATGAAGTTCACTCAACTTTGTGCACATGACAGCAATTTTTGGTAAAGCAATGGGGCTTGTTGGATAGTAAACCCCGGATAAACTAGTTGTGCAAGATTTAAAAATTTGAAGGACCTCCGTAACGATCTCAATCAATAACCAGTTTCTAGGATCGTACGGTGCACATTTACCCCTACTTGACAAAATTTGATGAAACGCAATTAATGATTCTTTTTGTTGGATGGCTTTCTCAAACATATCACAAGTCGAGTTCCATCTTGTTGGACAATCCCAATTTGGCCCCAACCATTGACAATTAGCTTCTACACAAAATTTTTTGTATCTTGAAAATGTTTTATTGTTGCTGAAAACATCTCGTAACATTCTTTTAAAATTGTTTCTTTGCGTTTCGATCACGTTTAACCCATCTTGCACGGCCAAGTTGATAATATGTGCAATGCATCGGCTATGAAAAAACGCTCCATCACAAATAGGTTTATACTTTAATTTTAAATGGCCAACCGCGGCCGTATTGTTGGACGCGTTATCAAACGAAATTGAAAAGATTTTATGTTCAATCTTGTATTGTCGAATGACTTTATCCAAGAGTTTAAAAATATTTCTACCCGTGTGCGGGTAATCAAACAATTGAAACGCAACGGTTCGTTTCATCATTTGCCACGACTCGGGGTCAACCCAATGAGCCGTCACACAAATGTATGAGTCGGGCGAACCATTAGGTACCGACCACACATCCGTTGTTAAGTTTACACCAGTTTGTAAGTTTGAAAAGTATGAAATTAGTTCGGATTTAGCGTTTTTCCATGCTTTAAGACAATCTCTTCTAAGGGTCGAACGACTTACGTGTTGGTAGCGTGGTTGAACATACTTTTGCATCATCTCCGTGAATTGAGGGTTGTCGAAGTGGTTGAAAGGAAGTGTTTGTTGAATCACAAAGTTTGAAAACTTTTGACGTACCGCTTCAAGGTCGTACGTAAACACCGTTCCTTGATTCGTCATCTCCGGCTGCGAACTACTTCCCGATTCGTCCTTCAAGGCCTTGCAAAAGGGCCTTTGTACATGCGCTTTTAAAGTGGAGTTTGCATCTTTGCCATAAAACTTCAAACAATGTTTGCATCGAGCTTTTTGGCTACCGTTAGACATTTCGCATAGGTCGAAATGTTGCCAAACATCTTGGTTTCGTTTCGTGGGGATGACCCGAACGGACCGTTTCTCCCGTGTTCGAGGCACCCATGTTGACGGATGAAGCAGCACTTTGGGGAGGCCATGATAATCGACTACGAAATAAGAGCGTATGGAGTGGTAATGTGTATAATTGACGTGGAGATAACAAAATAATCGCGTATGAAATAAACGTTTAGAGCGTTTGGAGTTGTATAATCGAGTGTGATCTAACCAATACCCAACCTAAACTATATATAGATGTTTGTGGGGGTAAAATGGTAAAAAAAAAACGGTCAAAAAAAAAAACCGGCTATATAGCCGTTATACAACGGAAAAAAACCGGTTTTTTAACCGGTTAACCGGTTATGGAAAAAACCGGTTAACCGGTTTTTTCATAATGGTCAAAAACCGGTTTATAAAAAAACCGGTTAACCGGTTTTTTTTATAACCGGTTATTAAAAAAACCGGTTTTTTTAATAACCGGTTCGTTAACCGGTTTTGGCTCTAAAATGTGTAACCGAAATACGAACCGGCGGTTTGTAAACCGGTCAAACCGGTTTTCTTAAAAACCGGTTTCCGGTTTAAACCGGCAAACCGGTTCCCGGACCGGTTTTTTTTGACCATCTCTAGAGGAAAGCGAAAAAACGGGGTTTAATATTTAAGGTCGACATTGACAAGGCTTATGACTCTTAAATTGGGATTTTTTGGATTCCGTGTTGGAACAAATGGGGTTTTCAAGTTTGTGGAGGCGATGGATCTCGGCTATTCTGGTGGTGGGACGATCCTCTGTGTTGGTTAATGGGTCAATTCTCTTGTTCGCGTGGGCTAAGACAAGGTGACTCATTATCACCGTTTTTGTTTATTTTGGCTATGGAAGCTCTCCAGGTATTATGAAACGGGTCAGCTCAGTGAGCATTTTCAAAGGTTTAAGGTCCGGGCCTTTAGTTACTCACTTCCTCTATGCTGACGACATGGTGTTTCTAGGCGAGTGGGATAATGAGAATGCATTGAACTTATGTCGTATTTTGAGGTGGTTTTTATTTACTGACCGGACTAAGAATTAATTGTCTAAAAGTTGGGTGTTCGGGACATGTGTGGGTAATGCATGAAAAGAGTTACGATGGCCGAAACTCTACATTGTAAAACGGGTTCGTTCCCGTTTTAAAGTATCTCAGATTACAAGTCGGTGGAAACATCAATTTGATAAAGTCTTGGGATCCCATTGTAGACTTATTTAAGAAACGTCTATCTCGTTGGAAAGCGAAGAAGTTGTCTTTTGTGGGGAGGTGAAGAGGTAGGTCCCCAGCAGAGCCCAGTTGGGCCCGCAAGACTCACCTTAAACAGGGACGTCTGCGCAGAGACCAACTGGATCCGCAGGGACCAACCATGCTCAGAGACGTGACGTCCTTACGCGCAGTACGCAAGCTGTCCCGCAGGAAATGCCTCCCAATGGACTCCGCCTGTCCCGCAGCCTCGGATACAAGCCATTAGGGAAGGCCACCCGCGCAGCATGGCTACACGCACAAGGCACTTAGCTCTCAATCGTTCAGTGTCACCTGAAGGAATGAGCCAAGCCGGGAGCAATCCCGCACAGAGGCGGGAGGGGGAATACTCCCGCCCAAATAAGCCAGTCCGTATACTGAAGGATCTTTTACTGTACCTGACGAGGTATGGGCAAAAGATCTGATCAGAGATGCGACAGCTCACTGACAGCAGCATGGCAGACAGCACGCCACAGCACTGTGACCAATAGCCGCCCGCCTACCCACCAACTCCTGCCATACCACGTGCCTAGCCTGTAGTTGGCAGAAGAGGAAGAGTGCACGACACGCCTGCTCTGTGTCAGCCGCTACCTATCCACCACTCACAGGCAGGGCACGTGCATAGGTTACAGTTGGTAGCGTGTTGGGCCGGCTAAACCCCTTGGAAACCTACCTTCGGCTATAAATACCACAAATGGTATGATCATCTCATCTTATCATATCTTATCATATTATCATCATATATACCTGATATCTGCTCTAGCAATCTCTTAATATACTTTTATATTTAAAGAGCAATCTAGTCTGATTCTCACGCCGGAGGGTGGTCACAAGGAGGAACCCCCCCCCTTCTCAGTGACGAGCTCACGGTGTCTGTTTTGCAGGTTATCAGAAGAACCATCTTCCAAGGGTCGAACCCCTCGTGGGAAACAGCTCTCCAACCCCTAGGTTACCAGTAACCTGCCCGGGGGTCTGGTTAGTGTTTCTTCATTGGCGCCATCCGTGCATAAAGCTAGAACTACAATTTTCTCCAGTTTTTTCAAAACTTTATACAAAAGATGGTTAGAGAAATTCCGGTAACCACAACCCCAGCTATTGGGGGGGAATACCGGCAACACAGTTTTTACAAACACTACTCCGGCTACCGAAGCCGGAGCAAGTGAAGTAAATTTTACGAACACTACCCCACTTACTAAGCAGGGGCAAGTGCAGTAAATGACCGCCTACTGGGATCCACCGATACCCAGTTTGAAAAACGAAGACTCCCCCGCCAGACTCTCGACGAAGTCAAGGCATGGCGGAGGCACGACAAAAGGAATTCCAGGCTGAGTTAAATGAACGCTTGCGTTCCGTGCAACAGGCCGACGAATTCGAATACTGGGAGGATGACTCGGAGGAATCCGACTCCGACGCGAACCCTCGTCATAAAGCAAAAGGGAAGCGTTAAAGAAACGGAAACCCAACCGAAAAGGCATTTTGGACAAGCCTTCAAACCAAAAAGCATAGATGGAAGTCCACGAGACTTCTCTAAAACGTTCAGACCAAACGTTACAAAATGCAGGAACGTCCAAATTTGCAAGGGACATTGCTGAAGCAATTGCCCCGAAAAGTGCTAAACAAATGCCTAACATAGGCACATATGACGGCCTATCTGATCCAGACGATCATTTGAACAGGTTCATAGCGGGGGCAACCGTTAGCAATTGGACGGAACCCACGTGGTGTTACATGTTCCAAATGACGCTGGTGGGGGCTGCTAGGGCTTGGTTTTGATCGTTTACCGGTTAACCACATTTACGACTGGGCAGACTTCCAGCAGAAGTTTAGCCAACACTTCAGCCAGCAGCGAAAGTATACCGAGGAGCAATGGACAATCCTCAAATGCACACGGAAGAAGATGAATCTCTGCCAAACTTCATCACTCGCTTCAACTCAAAGAAGTTAAGTTTGGGGCAATATCAGCGAGGATCTTGTTCGCGCAGCCTTCATCCAGGGCGCGCAAGACCCAGAGCTTATCCGCACCCTAACGGGTAAAGATGGAATGCCATCCACATGGGATGGCATCATGACAGCAGCCAAACGCTATGCGGAAACGGAGAAGCAACTGGGTAGAGACCTTCCGCAGAACACAACCTTTACACCCAGAGGACGAGAGAGGACAACGTCCTCACCGCCCGATTGAACAAAAAACGGAAGCAAGGCATTTGGCAGTCAAGGGTAAACTTTGACACCTCATCCGGCTTACAGCACCGATTGGGTGAAAGGGATAATGTAAAGCCGCACCGAACTCCAGATGGACGCCACTTACCAAAAGCGTCACTGGACATATTTGCTACTGAGGAGCTCCCATGGCCAAAGCCTCCAGTAATCCGGCATCGTCACGATGCTGATCGGAGCAAGTACTGTGACTATCACAGAACAAAAGGCCACAACACTGAAGAATGCATAGACGTAAAAGACATGGTCGAAACATTCGTCAGAGATGGGACGCTCGCGCACCTCGTGGCGAAATAAAAGCTAGGCAGGCGAGTGCGTATAGAACCCCAGCTGGGGAAAACACGAACCAATTCCAGCTTCAAAAACGAGACTACATGCTGCGTAAAGAACGAGATCCCGAACCAGGTGCGTATCGGCTCGATGGCACTCCCATCCCAACATGGAAGGGAGTTCAATTACACAGTTTGCATGTAATCAATTCCAATTTGTAAAGAGAAGGCCAAGAGCCACTTCTAATGGAAATGATTCTCTTTTAAGAATATCGAAGCTGATGATTTTACATTTATACTTTTCTGGACACTAATATGCCGGTTTTCACCGCATAATTACGTGAAGTCATTGCATGGGAAGGCGGTCCTACCCGCACGAACCCAATAACGTGACAAACCTTCACGCAGGTCAGTTGAAGGGGAAAAAGTTCAGCACCCAAAAATGAAAGTGCCGTCTATCCGCATGAATCATTAAGGAAACTGAATAATAACCTGTCAACAACCGCGCGTCGAACGGTTAAAACTATCCAACACTGGTGACGACATTCACATTACGTGAAGTCGTTGCGTGGGAAGGCGGTCTTACCCGCACGAACCCAATAACGTGGCAAACCTTCACGCAGGTCAGTTGAAAGAGTTCATCCCATTAAATGAAAGTGCCGGTCTATCCGCATGAATCATGAAAGGAAAATGAACACTAACCTATCGACAACCGCGCGTCGAACGGTTCAAAACAAAATTCTTAAAAAGATGAGAAAAACCTACACGCAGGTCAGATAAGGGTAAAGTTCTGCCATCCTACTAAGTGCAAGTGACGGTTCTACCCGCACAATCACGAAAGAGGAAGCAAAACTTCACCTATTATCAACCACGTTCAAAGGTTACCTTATCCTCAAAAGATAGAAAAACCTACACGCAGGTCAGATAAGGGTAAAGTTCTGCCATCCTACTAAGGTGCAAGTGACGGTTCTACCGCACAATCACGAAGAGGAAGCAAAACTTCACACCTATTATCAACCACGTTCAAAGGTTAACTTATCCTCAAAAGATGAGAAACCTACACGCAGGTCAGATAAGGGTAAAGTTCTGCCATCCTACTAAGTGCAAGTGACGTTCTACCCGCACAATCACGAAAGAGGAAGCAAAACTTCACACCTATTATCAACCACGTTCAAAGGTTAACTTATCCTAAAAAAGTAAGAAAAACCAGCACGCCAGGTTAGATAAAAGTTAAAGTTTAGCCATCCTACCAAGTGCAAGTGACGGTTCTACCCGCACAATCACGAAGGAGGAAGCGAAACTTTAACCCACTATCAACCACGTTCAAAGGTTCTTATTCTGAACACTTGGAAAATTG
>NW_027502686.1:0-22800 GCF_021521415.1 Bidens hawaiensis | reverse complement strand
AAACTCAATTATAATTATTTTGACATTTGGTGAAAATCTAAATTATTGGCCATATGCATTTTATAAATATTTGACGGTATTGCATATTTGCATGTTACAACTTACAGGTATATTCTTCAATCTTCAACATTTGTAATTAACCGTTAACTGTTAAGACTTCCGCTAAAGTAATGCAAAGAATGTTTTTCTAATATGCGTATACGTACCTTAGAAAGTTGCTCCAAAATCTCTACCCTATGTTTGTTTATATTAATACAATTTTTTAAAATTAATTAAGTATATTTATTTGTAAAAGGAATAACTAATTCTCATAAGGTTCTCTAAACCCATTTATCCTATAAAATATAAGGAAAAAGATGAGAGTTTTTATATTTATGTTTTACATTAGATTCTTCAAAATAGGGATACTTTTAATAGATTTCTCTAACTTTAGAGGTTTACTATGTGTGCTATATCCTCAACCTTTATCCTTTTCTCATGTCACAACCCCCCCCCCCCCACCCCCCACCCCCACTCTTTCCTAAAAGGTCACAATTCTCAAAGAACATAAACTAAAATATACGACGGAGACAAATGATTAGTCTCTACGACGAGACGAATTCATTCTGATTTCTTTCTACAATTTTACATTAGTTTGTTTGATTTAACTTCGATTTTAGATATGTGTTTTATCCATCGGAACACAATTTGTCGTGGGTTTCCGTGGAGTATAGAGAGTTGAGATACAACAATAGGCCATACCTTGATTGCTTGTGTTCTTGTGTTAAGTTTGGGCTTTCATTTCATGTTTGGTGTAAAGAAATTTAGTCGTATATAGTTATTAGCAATTTGTGATAAAGAACAAGCTTTTATTTGGTTGCATGTTATGCAAGTTATCAGAGAGTTATTAAATATCGTATAAAAATATATAATAAAGTGAATTTAATTTTTATTTAATAAAATTAGTTAAATAGATACTTCAAATTATTTTAAAATGAATGGTAATAACATACATAATTTACTTGATTGATGCATATACACAAAACAAAGGATAAATACACTATATATATTAGTATAATATTTACTTTATAGGGTCAAATATACCAATTAAAAATTTGTAATTTTATACTTTTTATGGTCATGGTGTTGTGATTGATATTCTTTGTTACTTTCGCTAAACTGTCTTTTACTCTTAGGGGGTGTTTGGTACAGAGAATTGGGGGTGAGAAATGGAAATGGAAACAATTCTCTTGTTTGTTTACGAAAGAAAGAGGTGAGAAATGGAAATAAACCATTTCCATTTCCCTGATTTCTTTTCTCTAAAAAAAGCGGAGAAATCATTTCTCTAGGTTTCATTTCTCACTTCCATTCTCTTCCTTTTCACTTCTATCACCAGCTTCCTCCTTTAGAGCACCGTAACCCAAAACAGGGTATGTTTCAAATTTCCGATTAACAGATCCATAAGCATTCAATCCATATATATCAGCTTCCTTTTCACTTTATTATTATTAATCGTACGAACTGGGTTTTGAGATGTTGAGTTCTGTGTAGTTTGTCTGTGCTTGCTGTATCAAGTTGGTTTTTCTTCCATCTGTGTGTACCCACCGCTTTCCCACAAAACCTTAATCATAATCAGAAATGCTCTTTTTCTCTCCCTCTATGTGCGATGTGATGGTCGTTTGTCGCCCCTGTTTGCCTACTGTTGTCGGGTTCAATTTCTGAACCCTAGGTGACGGTGGTGTGGTGGCCTGGTTAGGGTTTCTGATGTAAAGCCCCGTGACTGACGGCTGTGGGTCTTGTTTGCTGTTTGTTAAACCCTCATGGTGGCTAGCGGCCATGTTCAACAATAATTTTGTTTGGTTCTATAATTATCTTTTCAGCTAATTTGCTTCTATAAATCTATAATTTTAGTAATAGCTACCATTATGTTGCTTCAAGGTCACTAATGATCTGAAAACAATCTGTTATACATAGTTGTGTGATGTGTCATCCCTTATTTTGCTATGATCTGTTATATATAGTTTTGTGATGATTCATTATGTTGACAAATGAATATTCATGTAGACGTCTGGTAGTAGCATGTGAAGATCCTTGATTACATATGGTGATGGCAAAGTTTCAAAAGCTTGTGAGATATTTGCTTACCGTCATATTTAATTAGAATTTCTAGATAACAGGTGGATCTAAGCTAGTGGGATTGAACAGGCCAATACACTTTTGACATTACCAGACTTGTGAGTAATATCTTAAATATCACATTAGTTAATTTGGTTGAAATTATGATTAGTTGTGGTAATTGATAATTAGTGACTTGGGAGAAGCAGACTCAGTTTGTCCACCTCTTGGTAACACATCTTTTAAAACACTGTGAGTACTTGAATTTTTCATACTAATGAAGTATTGCCAGTTTATTCTTTTCATTTATTTTAAATTTTATACTGTTAGGATCTTAAAGCGTATAGGGACCATAAGAATAGGGCTTCTAGGCCTAGACTTCAGCCCCCTACAACCGACTTAGCACACTGCACACCACAATTCCGTTGTTTTACCAGTTGAAAAATGACCATGAGATGATCATTTTTTAATGTTATTTTTCATGTAAGGACACTCTAAACCTGCATAAATTGTTATATTTAGTTTTCTTTTGTCTCATGGAGGTAACTTAAATATATACAGGGGATCCTGCAGGGTTATAGATGAAGCAGCATAAGGGTGGGGGCACACTCTTCTACAAGACTCCACAGATAAAGAACTACACAAACTGAATAAATGTTTGCAGAAAGAAGTGTGACATTTTTTTTAAATTTCTACTTTTATAAATGTTATTAATATACACATTTTGTCAGATATGATATTATGACTCTTAAGCAACATTTTGGGATGAAAATAATGAAACTTGAGAGAACGAAAAACTGAAAGTAAAGGTAAATATATATATAAGCACACAATCAGTTTTGTTATTTGTTTTTTTTTACAGTTATTGATATTATTGTTTTCAACTTTGATTATAGATGCAGAAAGAGAGAGACTGATTGCAGACTAAAACTAAAAATCTTTCACTTACTAAAGATGGGTAACAAGCGTATCTTTGTTTCACTCTGTTTATTAAGCTTACATGTTTGCTGAACTTTTACAAATGGCAGCCAACCCCCTTAATGACAGACAAGAAACTGGACATGTCATAAGAAAGTGGAGGAGGAGGCGGAGGCGATGGCGATTGATTGATATTGCTGAGTTGAGTTGGAAGCCCAATGTCAAGAGAAGAATAATGATTTAGATGATGCCGAGATCAATTGTTAAGTTGCAAGAATAGTAAGTCACTTTTTTATATAATAAAATTGTTTTCATTTATATCATGTCTTCAACTGGTTTATATTATGCTAATAGTTATTTTATTTTGGTTAATCTTTTGTAGAAAAAGGCAAGAAAAGGATTTGAAATCTCTTGGATAAATAGGTGATGAGTACTTGCTGTTTTACAGATTTGAAGAATGTAGAAAGTTGTCTATTTGGATCTTAGATCTGTCTTGAGCTAATAAAAAAAATTCTTCTTTTCTTGATGACTCAGGTGAGATCAAGTTTGAAGATTACCTTAATTACGTCTTAATGACCAGTCAGTGATAGCCGATGGCCATGAAGATGAAGATGGAAAAGACTAAAATGGTGAAGAAAGAGGGCAACACAAAGAAAGATAGTATGACATTATTACATTAAACAACCCGTCCACCGGAGCCGTCCACCGGACGGGTATAAAACTAGTTATTGCTGGTTCAAGAAAAATAAATGGGAAACACATCTGATCTCTTCTTTTACAGGTAATTAGTATGCCGTTTTAACTATCAATGTGGATAAACTGTTAATGTTTGGTAGTATTAGTATATTTCTACTTTCTTATGGATGAATGTTGGCACATTCTGTATCATATTGCAGTTAACTTTCTGTTACCAAGGATGTAATAAAAATATATGATTTTGGATCTGCACGAGCATTCGTTCACAACCACCTTACAGCGAGTATGTTTCAGCATGCTGGTGAGTTATCAATCATCATTTTTAATAAATTTTACATGCAAACAACTTGTTACCAGATTATCTTTGTGCTAGCTAGTAAAATATATTTTGTTACCTGGTCCTGTTAGTTACTTAGTGGAAACAAATTATTACCTATTGATGGAATTTGTGAAGAATGATCGACTTTTGTGGCAAACTTCATATTCCGGTGAAATTTTGTATTGACATTGATATTAATTTTGAGATGTTTGTAATTTGTACTTTATGAAATATTGTATGAAATGTATTGTAATGTTCAATGTATTTATTTTATTATATATTTTGAGACATTAATTGTCATTTAATGTGAAAATTAGTAATTCATCCAAAAAAATTATTATTATAAAACACCTAAAAACATGACACGCAAATGGGCGTAAAAAATGCATGTAAAAGACGTGTCATAAATGAGTGTAAAAACAGATGACACGCAAATGCACGTCAACTTTTCTTTATGACATGGCCTTCCTTGAAATCTCTGTACTACCAAACAAGAGAAATGATTCTCAGCTATATTTCTCTACTGAAATCTCTGTACTACCAAACAGAACAGTCAATTCTCATTCTCCAGATCAATTCCCTTTCTCTGCAATTCCATTTCTCTATTCTATTTCTCTACAATTCCATTCTCTGTACCAAACACCCCCTTAAATAAATCTGAGTAAATTACTAAATTTACGGGGATTTTAAGGTGTTTTGGATTGGTCTATTTGGATGATTATAAATGGTTAATTATCGCACTCTTTTGTTTTGTTTTTAGAGACCTTGTATTTAGATGGTAATGTTGGCTTAAACCCGAATGCTAGTTGATATTGTTCTGTTTGGAAATTAGTGTAGAAAAAAGAATCTTAGATTTACAACAAGTCTATATATATAGGGATATAAACCTATGACTAATTTTAAACTTGTTTGGATCTACAATATTGCGAAGTTGCGAATCAAATAAAAGAACCTTAGATTTACACCTAAAAAAAACCCAATATGTTTTTCACCGACTCAATCCAATAAAAAGAACTCGATGACTTGACTAAATCCTGTAATAATAAAATTAACCTCACTTTATAGATATACGAAGCCAAGAACATTCGACACTCGTTAAAAAGTGTGAATCCGTTTCTTTTACAACTTCAAATGCATCCCAACAATGCAACAATCTTTCTTACTTAGTTCCAACTACATTTATCTAACGTTTGTGACCTCGAGAGCGCAATCTTGGGAATTGCAAGACCACATTCTTCGAGGTTGTGGTATTGATGGTGAAGAAACACTAAGTGAACCCTGGACAGATTATAGATAATCTGGGGGTTAAGTAATGTTTCCCACGGATGAGATCTAGCTGAGAAGGCTGTTCTTCAGGAGACCTGCAAAACAAACACCGTAAGCTCGTCACTGAGAAGGGGGGGTTCCTCCTTGTGACCACCCTCCGGCGTGAGAATCAGACTAGGTTGCTCTGAATATAAGAGTATATTAAGAGATTGCTAGATAACTGGATAGCAGATGATCCTACCATTCCAAGATGTTGGAGTATTTATAGCCGAAGGTAGGTTTCCAAGCAGGTACAGCCGGCTGAATAGTATTCCTGTTCTACCAACAGTGGATTATGCACAGGCCATACTGGTTGGTGGATAAGTTACGGCCAACAGTAACAAAGTCGGCTGCACTATTCCACCAACTGTAGATTATGCACGTCCCACCTACTGTGGATTATACGCAGGCCATACTGGTTGGTGAATAGGTTACGGCGAACAGTAACACTATTCTACCAACTGTAGCCTACGCACGCCCGTCAGTAAGAGTTGGTGAGTAGGCAGCGGCTAATAGTGACAAACAGTACTAGAGGGTGCTCCTCCTCGTACTGTTGTCGGTGAGCTGTCACCCTGTGATTGGCTCATGGGTTGTTCTGGTCAGATCGTCTGTCCTATCCATACCTTGGTAGGTATAGTACAAAAGATCTTTCAGAATCATACAGACTGGCTCATTTTGGCGGGATTGTTCCCGCCTTGCTCATTCTTTCATGTGACTACTGAAGTAGTTATTGCCTTGTGCGTGTAGCCCTGCTGTCTGCGGGTAGCCTTCCCTGATGGCTTGTATCCGCAACTGCGGGAACAGGCGGGGTACTTCACCACTGGGAGGCTTTCCCTGCGTGTACAGCTTGCGTACTGCGCGTAAGATTCTATGAGCATGGTGGGTCCTGCGGGAGCAGATGGCCTTTGCGCAGACGTCCCTATTCAAGGTGAGTCTTGCGGGACCAACTGGTCTCTGCTGGGACCTACCTCTTCAAGTCCCCCCAGTCCAATGTTCTTCTCATGAATGTTTAATAAAGTGAGGTGAACTTTTGGACTTTAAGCAAGGGGTTTTGAAAAGGGTTTTTAGTTTTAAGGTTCTCCGTGGGGATTCTTCCCACGGGTTTCCTAATGTCACTTGCAAAAATTCCCGATTTTTTTTGCTTGATCTTTGGGTATGATGCGGGTAGGTATGTAACCTTCTCGCAAGTCAGGAGCATTGAGTCTCACTTGTGTGGATTCTCCATGAGGTTTTAGTGGTTTTGAACATAGTGATCAATTATGTTTAAACCACCAATTCCATCCTGGAGCCTCAAACAATGTAGTTCTCGACGTTCCCGCTATGCGGGGATGTTACTTCCGTTTCCGCAAGCATTGCCCAGAAGATCCTTCTTGGTTTCAATTCCCTGCGGAGCGCTAGGTATGTGAAGGGTTTTGCCTTAACACTGTACCCGCGCTCGTCTTACGGTTACTTTACTTTCAAGGTACCCTTGGCGTCAATTCCCTGTGGGTGCTAGGTATGTGAAGGGTTTTGCCTTAACACTGTACCCGCACCCGCCTTATAGTTACTTTGTTGCCGGGGTATTCTTGGCTTCAATTCCCTGCGGGTGCTAGGTATGTGAAGGGTTTTGCCTTAACACTGTACCCGCATCCGTCTTATGGTTACTTGGTTGCCAAGGTAAGGGGTATTTTCCCGCTTATTTTTGAATATTTTTGAATTTTGAATTTTGAAATTCGAAAGGTTGGTGAGGATAAGAACAGTCCAAACATCTGAAACGTCGTGCGACGGTTTCTTCTGACTGTGTCAGGACGTGCAGGAAGTTATGGTGACGTGACAGTACATGGTCATTCCAGACGCTTTTTCAGGCGCGTGGGCGCGATTTTTCGGGCGCGTGGCCGCGAAATTTCTGGCACGCGTACTTTTTACAGCTGTTGCCAGCTTGCTTTTTGCCACGCGTCATAGTTTCATTGCACCCTCGATTTCTCTCTCCTCCGCATTAAATTCACCGCATTAATTGCGATTAGTATATAAAGGGGGAGAGGGTCCTTTTTAATTCACACCTTCACCCTTCTCTTCTTCTTCTTAGCGATTTCCGGCAAATACTCCCCTTTTCAGGCAAGCATTTTCCCGAAATCGCTTTCTTTCTGCAGGATGTCTTCACATGATCTCGAGTCTACCACCGATGACAGGAGTACTGCTGGTGAGTGCCAGTGTGCTCTGCCCGGCGATCAGTACCGGTATGTTATTAGGAAGTTCATGCTCGATCCTTTCGAGCCTGAGTTTCCTGAACCCCATCAGACCGTGTACGATGCCCCCAGAGGCAAGATCGGGGTTTATGCAGCATTCTTTGTCTATGGGAATCTTAGGTTCCCATTGACAAAGTTTGTTTACCGTGTCCTTGAGAGGCACGGTGTTCATCTGACCGAGTTGCACCCCATGGCGATCGCCAAGATTCGCCATTTCGAGTGGGTGTGCCGGATTCTGGGCATTGAGCCCTATGTGGACCGCCTGATGACCTTCTATACTTGGAGGTGCATCCAGGGGTGGTACACCCTGACAACCCGGATCAAGGGTTTGAAGATTTGCGCGACCGAGCGCAGTCTCCGATCGTGGAAGCGGGAGTTCTTCTACATTTCTGCCCGCGCCATCCCCATTGCCATGAAGTTTAAAAATGGCCAAGCAATTCCGAGCCACCACGCCACCAACTACCAGGAGGCGGAATGGTTTGCAAAGATATCCCGGGTTCAATCTCCGGTTTACCGGTTTGCGGAGTCCGGGATGGTGATGCTGGGGATGAGCCGGGTATGGAAGGAGGCGTCTCAGGTTCCCATCCTTCTCGAATACGGTTTGAACTCTACTCCTTATGGTATGTCTTGTCTTTCTTGCTGATATGAGTTTGTCTTCTAACTGTTTCTTTTCTTTCAGAGGGGAACAATTTGGAGTCACTCCTGTACCCGCGGGAAGCTGACGATCCTGTGCGGGTGGGTACTCGTGCTCTTGACGAGAATGAGTTGCCCATCCTGGAGCAAACAACGGATCGGTTTGTGGAGGTCTATCCGCTGGGCCACGAGATCCTGAGCCACCGGCGGCCAGGTAAGGCGTTATTCTTTCCTCCACCCCTCAGTGCTGTACCCGCTGCTGGAATTCCTTACACCCTGTCTTCTTCTGAGGAATCCGCAGATGGTCCTCCGTTAGTGCGGAAGAAGAGGGCTGCCGGCGGGAAAGGGAAGGAGAAGGCGGCCTCCACAGCCGATCCAGTGCTCCTATCTGACACTGAGTCAGATAGTGAAGAGGTGGCGGGTAACCCCGGTGGTGAGAAGACCACTGTTCCGGAGGCTACGACTGTTACCTCCGGAGAACCAATGACGACGACGGTGACCGGCATCAAGAGACCGGCTCCATCGGGTTCGTCCCCGCCCGTCCGTACGTTCAAGCTCAAGAAAACCCGTAAGTACGACTCTCTTAGCTTTTATCTTCGTAGTTTAATCTTCAAGTCTTTTTAACACTTTTCTTCTTTACGCAGGTGTGGATGTTGGCGCATTCCAGGGTGAGGGGCCGAGTACAACCTCTCCGCCAATGACGGTAGGCTTGGTCAGCCTACCTGAGGCGTCGACCCAGGCGCCTGCGCCTGCTTCCGCTGGTTCAGTTGCTCATTCTGAGCCGACTGTTCCAGCCGAGATGACGTCACCGCCGGCTGTGAGTGCGATTTTTACAGCATCCTTCACAGAGCCGGCGGTTACTTTTGCTGCTGAATCTTCGGCGGCGACCGCGGCGGACCCCATGCCTCCGCCATCATCTGAGGCGGAAACCATGCCGCCCCCGCCATCGGCCTCGACGGCCGAACCTTCAGGTACGCTCGGGGCTTCTTGCCATTCTTTGTTACCTTCCCATCTGCCTGACCTTTTGGATGGATTTCCTTTAGGCTCAGGTGATGGGTTCGGTGGTTATCGGCCTGTGATCGACCCTACAGGTGCGTAGGGTTCTTTTGGCCTTTTTGTATTTTTTATCATCTTTTCCTAACTGCTTTGTTTCTTTTGCAGTGTCGGATTCCAATGAAGTGTATGTTCCAAGATGGAACATACGCCGAGGAACAACCCTCCGTACCCCTGTGGAGTGCGTGGAATGGGCTCGCCACGCTGCTCCCCATGGTGCGTTGGGGGAAGCCATGGCTAGCTACCAGGAAGGTAGGCTAACCAACGAGCTTCGGGTTCTCCAAGCCCGGATGCAGCCGCGCGTCGAGCTGCTTTGTCGTGAAAACGACAAGTTGAAAGCAGCTCGCGCCAAAGAATTATCTCAAGCGCGGGCTCTTCGGGAGGAGAACCAAAAGCTGTCCGCAGCTTTTACGGAGAAGGAGAAGGCCTTCAAGGCCCTCGAGGTTGAGGTTCAAGCGCGACTCGAGGCCCGCTCCAAGGCTGCCCAAGCTGTTAACGAACAGCTGCGGCTAGCTAAGGAGACTGCGAGGAACGCGACCGAGAGGGCCACCAAGGCTGAGGCCGTTGCTGAGCCTTTACGCATGGAGAACGAGGAGCTCAAGGCCAAATTAGAGGCTCTCCAACGCGCTCATGATGCCTTGGCGATGGAAGATGCCAAGAAGCTCCAGGAGATCTTGGACCAGAGGGGCGTGCTTGACCATACCGAGCGGAAGCTTAAGGGCGTCGAAGAGGCTGCCGCAAAGGAAGTTCTACTTGCCAACCTTAACTAAAGCGAAGCCGAACGCGCCTGCACCCAAGCTCAAGCCGCCCTTAAAGAAGCTCTGGTTGCCAAGGAATGGCTTCTTCGAGAAGCGTTGTCTCAGGTATGTCTATCTTCATGTCTTCACGCTTTTCTTTGTAGATAGGGTGCTGACACTTGTATATTTTCTTATGTAGGTTGTGCATCGGGTCTTCTCAGAGACACCCTACGACGATGCAATGAGCGCAGCCCTCAACGCTTCTCACGAGGATGGGGAACGGGTGGGCTTTCTGCTTGGTCTAGGGTTTGTTGAGAAAGGCGTCCCGCCATCCAACTTCCCTTTGTACAATGTAGATACCGAAGCCATATATGACCAAGCAGTAAATCAATACGCCGCCTTCCCGCATCCGGTGGTGGAGAAGGTGAATGAAATTGCTGCTGCTGATGACGGGCTACCTATCCTTAAGGCTTACCTTGAACAGCCACGCTCTACTGACGGCGCTGGTCCAAGTGGAAGTGGCCCTGAAGCCTGATCCTGAAGATCCCTTCCCTCTACTAGGATAGATTTAGTTTGTATAGATTTACTTTCTTGTAGGCGGGTAGTTACCCGGCCATTCTTGTAACGAATATTTATGAAATGTAAATCTTTGCGCGGCTAAGACCGCTTGATTCATTGGATTCCTTGCTTTATAAACGTTATATGACTTACATACTTAAGTTTAAATTAGCAATTTTCCAAGTGTTTAGAATAAGTTATCCTTTGAACGTGGTAGATAGGTGTGAAGTTTTGTTTCCTCTTCCGTGATTGTGCGGGTAGGACCGTCACTTGCACGTAGTAGGATGGCTAAACTTTACCATCTGACCTGCGTGTAGGTTTACCTTATTTGAGGATAAGTTAACCTTTAAACGTGGTAGATAATAGGTGTGAAGTTTTGCTTCCTCTTTCGTGATTGTGCGGGTATGACCGTCACTTGCACTTAGTAGGATGGTTAAACTTTACCCATATCTGACCTGCGTGTAGGTTTTCCTCATTTTTTTTTTTTTTTTTTAGGATAACCTTTGAACGTGGTAGATGATAGGTTGAAGTTTTGCTTCCTTGTTCGTGATTGTGCGGGTAAGACCGTCACTTGCACTTACAAGGGTGGCTAAACTTTACTTACATCATACCTGCGTGTAGGTTTCCCTTATTTTTAACATTGTGTTTATGCGGGTTTTGCCGCCTTCCACACGTAACGACTTACTTCTTCCCGTTTATGCGGTAAATACCGACCAGTGGGAAGTTCATAAGTATAAAGGTAAACACATTATGAAAGGAGAATCATTTCCATTAGAAGTGGCTCTAGGCCTTTTCTTTACAAGTTTTGGAATTGATCTACATATAACATTTGCGTAATTGAGCTCCATTCCATGTTCTTGGGATGGGAGTGCCATCGAGCCTTTCGAGCCGGTATGCGCACTTTCCCAGGACTTCTTTGATAATGTATGGCCCTTCCCAAACCGGGGCCAGCTTTCCCGGGCGCTCTTGGTTTGAAGCCTCGTTGTTACGCAGTATGTAGTCTCCTATCTTGAAGTTGCAGAGTTTTACCCGCGTGTTGTAGTACTTTTGCATTTGTCGTTTGTAGTTCTCTTCACGCACTGCGGCTAAGTCTCTGCGTTCCTCGGTTAGCATAAGATCCAACCGTCTTTCCGCATCATTGTCTTCTGGCTGAATCAAGACTCTTGGTGAGGGTAGACCAATTTCGACCGGGACCATGGCTTCAGTGCCATAAGTGAGGCTGAACGGGGTTTCTCCCGTACTGGCCTTCTTCAGCGTTCTGTTTGCCCAAAGGACGTGCGGAAGCTCGTCCACCCAGCCGGATCTGTGTTCCAATAGTCTCTTCTTGATGCCTTCGACGATGCTCTTATTTGCTCTTTCAACCTCACCATTACCTTGCGGGTGTGCCACTGAGGTAAAGGTGTGGGTGATTTGAAGTTCTTTTAGCCACTGCTGTAGCTTCTTGTCAGCAAAGTTGGTGCCGTTATCGCTCACCAAATTCTGTGGAAGTCCAAAACGACAAATAATAAATTCCCAAATAAATTTTTTGATATGTTTCGCGGTTGTTTGGGCTAAAGGTTTTGCTTCTATCCACTTGGTGAAGTAGTCGATGGCTACCACTAGGAACTGAACATTTCCTGCTGCTGTAGGAAATGGGCCTGTCACATCGATGGCCCACTTCTGAAATGGCCATGAAGAAATGACTGGGACAAGTTCATTCTTCGGGCGGTGCGTGTTGGGTGCGTAAAGCTGGCAAGACCTGCATTTTCTGATGTATGCCAGTGCATCCGTATGCATCCCCGGCCAAAAGTATCCCGCGTTGTTTAGCTTGGCTACAACAGCGCGAGGACCTGCGTGTACTCCACAGATGCCTTCGTGTACCTCCCTTAGGAGGTAGTCAGCATCTTGGTTGTCCACGCATCTCAAGAGTGGGCCAAGAAAGTTACGTCTGTAAAGGATGTCATTGACGAGCTGATAATTCAGTGCTTTACAGCGTAGTTTTCTTGCCTGTGTTTTTGATTCTGGTAGTATTCCTGCTGCAAGGTAATTTATTATTGGTGTCATCCACGTTTCTGTACCAGTTTGGATGACACAAATTTCCTTGTGCGGGACTGATGGTACTTCGAGGAGTTCAATGCGGATGTCCTTTCCCAAGTGGGTGAAGGCTAGTGATGCAAGCTTGCTTAACGCATCCGCAGATTTGTTTTCGCTGCGCTTGACGTGTATGACTTTACAATCACTAAAATCACGCATAAGGGTTTTTGCCTGGGCGAGGTACAGGGCCATTGTGTCGTTCACAGCCGTGTACGTCCCATTTATTTGGTTGGCCACCAGCATGGAATCCACGTAGGCTTCCAAGTTTTTCACTCCCATCTTACGCGCAATTCTCAAACCGGCCAAGAATGCTTCATATTCGGCTTCGTTATTCGTACTTGGAAAATCCAACCGAATAGCGTAAGTATATTCTTGGCCTGCTGGGTTGGTTAATTTTAACCCTGCGCCTGAACCCTCGTTACTGGCTGCTCCATCAGTGCAGAGTCGCCAGACATCATTGATGTCCTGTGCTGGGGAGGGTTGAGCCTCCTCCTGGCACTCTTTCTCCCGCGAAGCGGGGACTTCTGCAATAAAATCGGCCAGGACCTGGCCCTTTATGGCTGGTCTTGGCTTATACTTAATTGCATATTCTCCCAATTCAATTGCCCAATTGGCTAGACGTCCCGATAATTCGGGTTTGCCTAGAACGTTTGAGAGTTTGAAGTTGGTGAGAATGGTGATTGGGTGGCCCTGGAAATATCGTCTTAACCTGCGTGAAGCGTGTATGAGTGCTAAGACCAATTTTTCGAGGGTAGAGTACCGGGTTTCTACGTCTGTTAGTACACGGCTAACATAATAGATTGGCATCTGGATGCCTTTTCGTTCTATTAGCAGGACTGCTCCGGTTGCTCTATCTGTTGCGGAAAGGTATAGGATTAACTCCTCTCACGCTTGTGGTGCTGTAAGTGTTGGGAGTTCGATCAGGCGTGACCGAATCTCCTGAAAAGCTGCTTCCGCTTCTGGTGTCCAGCGGAAGTGCGTTTTCTTTAAGCAGTTTCTCAATGTTGACACGAAAGGAAACGACTTATCCGCATGGTTTGCCAAAAAGCGATTAAGTGCGACTAGTCGTCCATTCAGTGTCTGAGCCTGTTTGATGGTGGTAGGTGATTCCATTTTAATAATGGCTTCGACCTTTTCAGGGTTCGCTCTGAAGCCATCTTTAGTAACAATGACTCCCAAGAACTTCCCTTCTTCCATCCCAAATGAACACTTGCTCGGGTTGAGCTTCATGTTTATCTTTCTGAGCGTGTTGAAAGTTTCTTCAATGTCTTTCAACATCGCTTCTGGCTCGGGGCTTTTGATGACCAAATCATCCATATAGACTTCCAAGTTTCTCCCGATTTGGGCATGAAACTCTTTGTCCATCAGTCGTTGGTACGTGGACCCTGCATTCTTAAGTCCGAATGGCATCATTTTATAACAAAATGTACCATCGGGCGTCCGAAATGCGGTTTTGTCCTGATCATCTACGGCCATGTGGATTTGATGGTACCCCTTATACGCATCCAAGAAGCATTTAAGGCGAAATGGTACCAACGAATCCACCTTAAGATCAATTTCTGGTAACGGATAACAATCTTTGGGGCATGCTTTGTTCAAATCTTTGAAATCTATGCACATGCGCCACTGTTTGTGATTCTTCGGTACCATTACGGGATTTGCAACCCATGTTTGATATCTGCTAACGCGTACGATGCCTGCATCAAGGAGTTCCTTGACTTGGGTTCTACACGCGTTAGTTTGTTCAGGCCCCATTACTCTGCGCTTTTGTACGACTGGCGTAACAGCCGGATCGCACTTGAGCTTATGCTCCGCCTTACTTCTGGGTACACCAGTCATGTCAGCTGGTGCCCACGCAAAGATGTCAGCGTTTTTCTGCAGTAAGCGTTTGAGTAAGGTGCGGGTGGGATCAACGATTGTTGGTCCAATGGTAACGGCCTGGTCGGGGTATTTGCCATTGAAGGCCCATTTTTCCGGTTCGGTGATGGTTGGTTTAGCCATTTTGGGTTTGGGTTTAGATGAGACAGATGCGATGCATACCTGGGGAATGCCAGTGATCATCGCCACACCCTCAGCTATTGGCCATCCCATCATGCCGTGGACTGAAGATACCACGGCGTTGAATCTTGCCATCCCGTCTCTCCCGAAGAGGATGTCGTACGTGTGGTGTGGCTTCCTCATCACGACAAAGTCCACATCCTTTGTGCGGGAGTGTTTTCCATCTGTAAGAGTGACGGGGAAAGATAGGATACCCAGGGGGGTTTCTGTACTGCCGTCAAACCCTTCCATTGAAGCGTAGACCGTTTCCAGGCGTTCTTTGTCTTCATCATCCAGCTTGTCAAAGAACTGTCTGTACATCACTGTTGACGAAGCGCCGTTGTCAACAAGAGTGCGGGAAGTGATGTAATGCCCCAGCTGGCTTTTGATGACGATGGGGCCTTCTTTGCTGGGGCCTCCTGGCACTCGCGGGAAGCGCACCTCAGCTTCCTTCCACGCGCATGGTTCTGTCATTCGTCTTTTTCTTCCTCCGACCTTGCCATGAACCATGTTGATGCTGATGTCGACGGGCTTTCGTCCGTTACCTCTGTACCGGTTGTCATTCCTTCCTCCCTTCCTGATTGATGCCACGAGATGTGCAAGTCTTCCATCCTTGACAAATGTCTCAATAATATCCTTCAAGGATGTGCACTCTTCAGTACCATGACCCTTTGTCCCGTGGAAATCACAGGATTTGCTTTGATCCGCATTAGGTTTCTGCCGGATCAATGGGGCTTTTGGCCATGGCAATTTTTCCGTGGCAAATATCTCCGTGACGCTCTTCGTGAGTGGCGTCCACCGGTGTTTTCGGTTTGAAGGGTGTGTGTTGTCCCTTCCGCCAACAAGAGGGCGAGAGCTGGATGAGGTGTCAAAGTTTACCCTTGACTGCCAAATACCTAGCCTCCTCTTTTTGTTCTGCCGGGCGATCCGGACATTGTTCTCTCTTGTCCTCTGCGTGTAGAGGTGTGTACTCTGGGGAAGATCCCTTCCCAGTTGCTTTTCCGTCTCGGCAAAGCGTTTTGCCGCCGTCATGATGGTATCCAAAGTTGATGGCATGCCATCCTTACCCGTCAATGTGCGGATAAGTTCTGGGTATTCGGCGCCTTGGATGAAGGCGGCGCGAACCAGATCCTCACTTATGTTGCCGAGACATAGCTTTTTGGAGTTGAAGCGAGTGATGAAGTCTAGTAAAGATTCATCCTCCTCTCTCACGCAGTTGAGGATCGTCCACTGCTCTTCAGTGTACTTCCTCTGTTGGCTGAAGTGCTGGCTGAACTTGTTCTGAAAGTCCGCCCAGTCATATATGTGGTGGATCGGTAAACGATCGAACCATGCCCTGGCCGCTCCGACCAGAGTCATCTGGAACATGTAGCACCACGTGGGTTCCGTCCAGTTGCTGACGGTAGCCCCCGCAATGAACCTGTTCAAATGGTCGTCTGGGTCGGATAGACCATCATAAGTGCCAATGTTGGACATTTGTTTGGCACTTCTCGGGGCGATTGCTTCCGCAATGTCCCTTGCGAATTTTGACTTTCCTGCATTTGTAGCAGTTGGTCTAAAGGTTTTAGAGAAGTCACGCGGGTTTCTCTCCGCGATTGGTTTAAAAGCTTCCCCAAAATTCCTTTTTGGTTGGACGTCCGTTTCCTTACGCTTCCCTTTCGCCTTATGGCGAGGGTTTGCGTCGGTATCGGACTCCAACTCGTCGTCCGAGTACTCGCAGTCACTGCTCATATTGAGGTGTTGGCGAGTACTGGCGAATTCGTCAGCCTGTTGAGCTGAACGCAAGCGTTCATCCAATTCGGCTTGGAATTCTCTTTGCCGTGCTTCGGCCCACGCCTTCACTTGATCTAGTGTTTGGCGAGGGACCCTCGTTCTTTTTTCCAGCTGGGTATCGGTGAACCCCATTGGAATATTTACTGCACTTGCCCCGGCTTGGGTAGTCGGGGTAGTGTTCGTAAGGATTGTACAACCGCCGGTGTTCCCCCCAGTTGCTGGGGTTGTTACCGGGGTTTCCTGGTCGGTTACTGGCCTTTGGACCGGAATAACGTTAACCATTTCTTCAGAAATTGTGAAAACTAAAATAGTTCTAGCTTTTATGCACGGATGGCGCCAATGAAGAAACACTAAGTGAACCCTGGACAGATTATAGATAATCTGGGGGTTAAGTAATGTTTCCCACGGATGAGATCTAGCTGAGAAGGCTGTTCTTCAGGAGACCTGCAAAACAAACACCGTAAGCTCGTCACTGAGAAGGGGGGGTTCCTCCTTGTGACCACCCTCCGGCGTGAGAATCAGACTAGGTTGCTCTGAATATAAGAGTATATTAAGAGATTGCTAGATAACTGGATAGCAGATGATCCTACCATTCCAAGATGTTGGAGTATTTATAGCCGAAGGTAGGTTTCCAAGCAGGTACAGCCGGCTGAATAGTATTCCTGTTCTACCAACAGTGGATTATGCACAGGCCATACTGGTTGGTGGATAAGTTACGGCCAACAGTAACAAAGTCGGCTGCACTATTCCACCAACTGTAGATTATGCACGTCCCACCTACTGTGGATTATACGCAGGCCATAATGGTTGGTGAATAGGTTACGGCGAACAGTAACACTATTCTACCAACTGTAGGCTACGCACGCCCGTCAGTAAGAGTTGGTGAGTAGGCAGCGGCTAATAGTGACAAACAGTACTAGAGGGTGCTCCTCCTCGTACTGTTGTCGGTGAGCTGTCACCCTGTGATTGGCTCATGGGTTGTTCTGGTCAGATCGTCTGTCCTATCCATACCTTGGTAGGTATAGTACAAAAGATCTTTCAGAATCATACAGACTGGCTCATTTTGGCGGGATTGTTCCCGCCTTGCTCATTCCTTCATGTGACTACTGAAGTAGCTATTGCCTTGTGCGTGTAGCCCTGCTGTCTGCGGGTAGCCTTCCCTGATGGCTTGTATCCGCAACTGCGGGAACAGGCGGGGTACTTCACCACTGGGAGGCTTTCCCTGCGTGTACAGCTTGCGTACTGCGCGTAAGATTCTATGAGCATGGTGGGTCCTGCGGGAGCAGATGGCCTTTGCGCAGACGTCCCTATTCAAGGTGAGTCTTGCGGGACCAACTGGTCTCTGCTGGGACCTACCTCTTCAGATGGGTTTGACTCCGATTATGGGAGTGCGATAGATCAGCTGCACATTTCACTTCCCGATTTTGACATTAGCGGTTTCTCTAATAAAGACACCGCCCCCCTAAAGCTCAACATGCTTTAACGAGTGCCCTTTATAGTGGAATCATCAAGAGTTTGGAAATGAAGTTTGATTTATCCCCTAGTCAGAAAGTGGTGTTTGAGTGTCTTCGGGCTCCTCGGGCTCAAGATTTCTTAAGTGTTCTCCCTATTGAAGGATTGGGCAAACATATGTCGGCTTTGGAGTACCGGGCCATCCTGAAGTATCGGTTAATGATCCCTTTGTTTCCGGTAGATGAGCCGTGCCCGATTTGCCGTAAGGTTTGTTTGGATTCTTTTGGCGAGCATGCGGTTCACTGCAAAGAGTTGCCTGGGTTTAAGTACAGGCATGATTTGGTGAGTGATGTTCTATGCGATGTTCTTAAACGAGTCGGAATTTCGGCTAAAAAGGAAGCCCCCGTAAACTTTCTTACGGATCCTCAAGAAGGAAGATCTACATTACGACCGGCCGATATTCTTGTTTTTGGGTGGGTAGGGGGAAAACACACTTGTGTCGACCTCACAGGAGTGTCCCCTCTTGTTGGGATTAAGGACACTGGGTTTGTAGCAGGCCAGGCAGCATTGAAGGCGGCATCGGGCAAGGTTGCTAAACACGAGAGAGCTTGTTTGGAGAATCAACACGTGTTTATCCCCTTCGCCTTTGACAATTTTGGTTTCTTAGCTCCGGATGCCGTGGACCTTTTGAATAGGGTTCAGAAAGTTGTGTATAGTAACGTATCAGCCCATAAGAATCGAAACTTTGTTTTTAGTCGGATTGGGTTTGCTATCCAAAAGGGGGTTGCGGCGCAGCTTGTTGCCCGCTTACCTGCCACTTCATTGTAAATCGTTTGGATGTTTCTATGAAGTATAATTTGTACTAATATATATATATATATATATATATATATATATATATATATATATATGATAGTGAGTTTTGAATTGTCATGTCATGTCAGAACTCGGAACTAAACCAACATTAAGGTGTTGTTCATATTTTCAAAGGTAAAATGTCGGCGGTCTGCGGACCACATCTGCAAGCATCTATAGTAGAAAAGGTGGACCAAACCTCTACAGTCTGCAAAAAAAAGACTGTTTGTTTTTTAATGCCCGCAGACTGCTAAATTCAAACAGAAATTTTTAAATAAACTGAAATTTAAATAAAAATATTCATCAACATATGTATTTAAATAATAGTTAAACAACACTGGAATAATATTTATAAAACCACAATAACATTTTTTTAAATCACTTGTTCTGTACTTTGAAGTAACAATGCTATTTGATAGATGTTGTGCTTAAAACAATGTTGAATATGAATTGTGAAAGTTGAGAACAATTCCTCTTCTGTATCTATTCTTTATTTTGCTAACATATAAAAATATGCAACAAATATGAAAATACAAAGAAACTTGCTTTAGAGTAAATATTATGATCAAAAAGATTATCAAATGTTAACAACATTATTTTAAAGCCTAAATGTCCAATTCTATAATCCTAGGTTCATTATCATCGAATCTCATAACATTATTTCTTTAGTAGAAACATACATGATCACTTGTAATATGGAGAGAACACATAAGTAGATTGCTAAAATAAATGTTAACGTCTGTAGATTGCTAAAATAAACGTGTGGTGGTGTATGAACTGTGGTAGTGGGTGATGGTGGTTTTGGATGGTTATAGGGGTAGTGGTGGGTGGTGGTGATGGACGGTGGGTGGTGGTGATGGATGGTGGCGGTGGTAGAAAGCGGTTGTGGTTGGTGGTGTAGAAGGCGTGGTGGGTGGTGGACAATGGTGGTGGTGGACGATGGTGGTAAAGGGTGGCAGGCGGTGGGTGGGTGGTATTGATGAACGGTGGGTGGTGATGGTGGTAAACAGTGGGTGTTGGTAGGGTGTTGTGTTTTAACATTAAGGCTGACCTTAGATCTCAGAAGTGGATGAGCCAAGTCTGCACCAAGAAGAGCCTGCGCAGACGTTTTTTAATGAAACGTTTTCGAGAAAACAAACAGTCTGCAGATGGCAGTGTCTGCACGTGATTTGCTCGGTGCAGAAAAAGAGGTTGCGCAGACCTTTTTCAGAAAAATAAACAGCACCTAAGACTAAATTGTCTTAATTGCTTAAAATAGGAAGCCAAAATGAAAATACAACAAAAACAAAGAAAAGCCGAGTTCTAGAAACAAAAACAAAATAAAAAATACAAACATAAAAGAAAGCTTCTGTGAATTTCCTGGCAGATCTCCTTGAAGGGATGTCTACTCTACAGCCAGCAGACGTTCTTATGTTTGGATGTGTAGGGAAAACATGCTTGTATTGACCTTACTCGAGTATCTCCCCTTGTTGGGCTTAAGGATATCGGGTTTGTTGTTAGGCCAGTTGTGTTGAAGGCGGAATCAGGAAAAATTGCTAAGCATGAGAAAACATGTGTCGAGAATCAACATGTCTTCATTCCGTTTGCTTTTGATACATTTGGGTCATTTGCCCTCGAAGTTATTACGTTTCTTAAAAAAGTTCAACGGGTCGTGCACAGTAACTTATCGCACCAAAAAACTATAACTTTGTTTTTCACGTAGGATCGGGTTTGCCATTCAAAAGGGGGTGGCGGCGTAGCTTGTTGCCCGCTTATTCACCTCTCTATTGTAATTGGATCATTTTATTTAATATATAAATAATATTGATTCCAAAAACATAAAATATCAAACTTTGACGGTTTTCCTTCGGTTTATTTTTATTATCATACTAAAATTCCCGAAATTTGATAATCTTACATATTGTATTGATTTATTACAAGCAATACTCGTGTTCATAGCTTCAAAAATTATAAAAGGAAACATTTTAAAAGAGTACCTGAAACAGTTATAATATCATCTCGGGTAGTAGGAATAATAATAATAATAATAATAATAATATAATGATAACAATAACCGTGATGATGATGGTGGTAGCTATCAGTAATGATAAATTTGAAAATCAAATTGACTTATTTTTGTAGTATATTTATTTTAAAAAAAAAGTTATATGTGTAGTTTGTCAAGTTGGCATGTGAGGAGGATGACCTGAACGTGGGTAAAGCATGCATTATTCCATGCACCGTCCGTAGTCCGTACCCGTTCAATCTGTAACAAATTATTCACTCACTCAAAAATAATACATATATAAATGTAATTTATGATTATAGCTTGATAAGACCAGTAATTTATCATCCAAATCATTGGACTATCTTATTTTATTCAAAAAATATATGAATTAACCACAACTCATTTAAATCTTATTTCTTTTTTCACCATATATTGTTTAACTATATATTTTCTGGATTGTTTCTATTGGGTATCCGCTATCATTATAAGTAACCTGTAACTTTTTTTTTCTTTTTGATGATGATTTATTTTATTCTTGTCTTATGTGCAATTTGAATCCTTGACCTTCATAATTTAAGATGTTTAAAGACTTTGTCTTTGATAATGGACCACGGACCATCAATCTAGTGGTACCCATAACTTTTTATAAGTAGCACGAGTCTGTTTTCTAGTAATGATTTATTTTTATTTCTTATTTGTGCTCAAATAAAATTCTAAAAAAGCAACTGAATATTAGCTGAAAATCTTAAAACTAGCACCGCCTTTATTGATCGACATGTTCAAATTAATTATTTATAACTCAAGTTGCACTATTTGTACGTGTTGTTAGTGTGTTAGAATATCTTTTAAGTTATGACTTTGTCAACCACTTTAATGGTGATGATGAGGCCGCAAGACCATGCTTAATTGCCGGAAACATGGCTGCTGACCGTGGTTATGGGCGTTTAGGATGGTGGAATGTTATTGTTTAATTTGAATAATCCGTACCAGGTACCATCATATCATCAACTAATTAATTATCAAATAATATTTGGTTGACATTAAATTGTTTGGACTTTGGAGTCTTTCTGAAGCCATATGCATATGGTCATTGGGTTTCTTTGTTATATATGCAAAGTCTATAATATTAAAATAAGGGCATAACCAAGTTATAACTTCAAGTTTAAGTTGGATACGTTTTTGTATATTTTGTCTATAATAATAACGAAAAGTGTTTTTCACTAATCAAAAATAAATAATTCAAATATTCAATACTAAAAAGAGTTTTAACACATAATTTCAAACAACTTGTTTTCTAAGAATGAATCACCGACGTGTCGTCTGTCGACAAAGTGTTCCCGCAAAAAATGATCAAACATAGAAATTATATGCGGCGGGATTCTCGACACGTATCTATAAACCCGATTTCTTTAATATGTATTCTTAATGTTCAGACTAAATTTGCACAACCCAAATCTAACATGAGAAACTCATTTAAACACTTAATTGATTAAACTTAATAAAAAAAAACTTTTTACTTGAGATCCAAATATTTTCTCACATTCAGCTCATGATTTTTAACAATTCTTAAAGACGGCTCTGCCCACTGTCAAAGATAAAGCATTTAAGAACACATAGGTTTGAGGTGTTGGATTCAAGTTCAATAGACAACATAATTAAAAGAACTTCGCCGTTCTAAAAGAAAGTTGTCGTTCTAAATAAAATTAGAGACATATCAACAAATGTTTTTTTAGTCTTCACTTTCCTATTTTTTAGATCTTATTGGGTTCTGTTGAAGTAATCGACGATATTTATACATATTTCTTAGACCATATTTAGTAGGGGTTTTAGAGGAGGTGAAAGCCCCCCAAACACCGTTCATAGGCACTCTTTGAGGTGCTTTTTGGGCTAGGGCTTTTTGTAGAAAGTGTCCCTCCTTTAAATGGTTCAACCAATCAGATTTATTCCCACAAATTTCATCTAATCATAAATTTATCTTATTTATATTTATTGGAATTATAATAAATAAGTAATGATTAGAGGTGTTCAATCCACCACACCTCTTTCGATAAAAAGCCTCAATAATGATTTAAGGTCATATGGGGC
>NW_027502685.1:0-17731 GCF_021521415.1 Bidens hawaiensis | reverse complement strand
ATACTCCAAACTGACCTTGAGATCTCTCACACCACTTTGATCATCAAAGAAGACGCAAGTGAGAGTCTTTGGTGGGTGTATCTTTGGCACATGAATAAGTTTGTCCAATGTCATAAATTATTAATTCACATGTCATAAAGTAATTCACCTTTTAGCTGCCCTTAAGTTATATAAGAATCATCAATTTCCAACAAATTAGGCTCAGTTTTAAATAAGACCAGAGGAAATAAACATCAACACCCCATGACTTATTTGGTACTATAATTATTTTGAAAAAAACAAGTATTTTATGCAAAGTGGTGTAACTTTGAGCTACCAACTATTATTTTAAAGCAAGTAATTTTTTTTCTTTTTCACAAATGGTCTTTTTATTTGGGCACGTAATGGAGCGAAACTCACTTTTGTTACTTGGGAGGGTTGGAAGGATTTTAGTTTTTAAGATGGATAATTGTATAGGGGTGGAGGGAGATAACTATTTCTTGTATCTAAAAACTGTACTTGTTTGACTAGCGTCTAGCAAGTATTTCTAAACGATAATTTGTTGGTCTTTAAAAAAAAAAAGGTCTTTTTATTTGAAACATGACACTTGTCACATAAATATTATTATACATCAATCAGTAATGTATATATTTTCCAATGTTATTTAAACAGAGGAAAAGGTTAAAAATGGACATAGTGAAATGGGTTATTTGTTAAATTTGTGCATGCGGATATGTACTCATCTTATGGGCAAGAGGATAGATATCCGAGAAGATGACCAAATAAAATAGAGTGTGTGTGCTGCAAATGAAAAAATAAAAATAAAAAATGATATATCAACTTATATATTAATGAAAAATATATAATTTTAAACGACATGCATCTTAACTTCTAGAAAACTTGTTTTATACTTTACTAGGTTATTGACCCGTGTACGACACGGGTGGAATATATAAATCGTCAACTAAATACACATATAAGATGATAAAAGTTTGTTTCATATGTTTATTGGGAGAATTATTTGATATAATTGCAATTCATATTCCTATGTAAACAAAGTACTTAAAACAAAAACTTACTAAAAAAAATATTCATAAAACATTTTTTGAAAACATAATTTAAAACTTTAAAAATTACAAATTCATAAACTGCTAAAATTTCCTTATAAACCATATTTGTTGTCTTATTTGTAACTTTACCTTACTTTTCTAAAATATGCATTTTAATACAATATCTACTCTTCATTATTGATAAAGCAACATATTGTTGACCATAAGTAGAAAAGGGGTCTCTCATATATATTCCAACTCTTGCTAGAAATCTGCTTTGAGTCGTTACAATTATATCGCGCTAATCTATTGTGTCACCAATATCACCAACGATTAACGTGCAAATTAAGAAATTTTTGGCAGATTGTAAGTCCGTGCATCTTTTTGCCTTGTTCCAATAATGCACAACTTTAAATCCATACCGGGATCGTTTTTAAATCCATACCGGGATCGTTTTTAAGTCCGTGCAGCTTTATTGTGAATATTAAGACTAAATTCAGGGTATTATATTTATTATAAATGAATTTTTAATTTAACTTTTGTTTCATTACATTCAATGACTCAAAAGTTAGATATATTAAATCGAAAAAGTAAGGTTTTATTTTACTAATTTTACTAAATAATTAGACATAATTGTAAAATTTAAAACAAAATTGGTTAATTAGAAAGCTTTCAAAAATTATCGAAATATTTTTGACTTTTGAAACATTAAATTGATGACTTTTGAAACACTAAAAATGGTCAAATATAAAAAATGAAAATCTTGATGAGATTGAAGAGTATGGAAACCTTTAAAAGTTTGTTGCAAAATTAGTCAAATTCCGTATTTAAAAAGGGTTTAAATTTGCTATGAATATTAAGAATAAATTAAGGGTATTATAAAAACATAAATAAATAGAAGCCAATAATAAACAGGAAAATAAGTTGTGTAAAAAAAATAAATAAAATTAACGCACATGTTAACAATTGATAGAAGTTTCAATATAAGATTCACACGTGTTAACAGCCAAAATAAAAATTAATCGTATAAAAATTTTACATGAACTGTGTAACCTACATAAATACATAAATAATCGTAACTTAATATCCATTGTTGTACAAAAAGAAAACCGGTTTTCCATCAAATACTCCTTCCAGGCAATTAGCTATTTTATAAGTTGGGTCGCTATAACCTGAAATGATTAAAATTAAATTAATGTTACATAATATACTATTCCGGCTAAATTAAAAATAAATACATATATTTTGGTCTAGTCAGATTTACCTATGGTGGATAGATGCAATTAGAGAAATTTTAATCACAACCTAAATAAACCATTCATTGTATGAAACATAGAGTAGTTATAAAAACTTTAACATGTAATTTAAATCTTGGAGTTTGATGTAGAACCTAAACAGATTATAGGAAAATCATATTAGAATTAAAAACAATACAAACAACAAAGTGCAAAGAAAATGAAATGACAATAGCGAATAATACATAAGAATCGATCATTTGCGTAGAATAAATACATTACCGGAAAATATGGAAAAGAAAGTCGGCAAAAATGGCTAAACCGCAAGAGAGAGAGAGAGAGAGATACAGAGAGAGAGAGAGAGGGAGAAAGATATAAAATCATTTCTATGGACCAGTCCTCTCCTGGTTTATTGTTGTCCTTCAAACGCCATAGTCTAAGTATACGAACCTTCAGTACACAATCGTTGTTTGAAACATCCAAACCGTTGAACATGGTAATACTTGATGCTTCCATGTTGCTGTGTAACAAATAAAAAATTCAAGCAAAGATTCAAGATTCGTTAATTAACTTTTAGATGAGTTAAAAAAAGTATTTATCCGTATGAAAAAAAATGAAAAACGTTGACAATGATACAAATATGAATCGAAGAGTAAGTAAGTGAGAAGTGCGTGAATCGCTTTATTCTGGTTATAGTATATATAGATAAACAGTATTTGTTAGAAATTTTGAATTGTTAAAAAAAAGGAAAGGTCTAAATACAGTTAATTTAGGGAATACAATCAGGGATTTCAAAAAATGTAATTGATATTGATATAACCTTATTTTGCTACTAATAAATATAGTAGAATTAAAGAATATATTAGGGATTCGTATAATAACCGATTAATAAATATAGTAAATTTGCAGAATGTAATTAGAGATTTATTTTTAACAAAATCATAATAACTCATAAATCATAAATGATATAAATTCAATTATACTATAATTAATGTTTACAAAATTAGACATTAAGGCTATGTGTAGTGGAGGGGCTACATTTGGGGGCGAATTGTGACACGTGGCGCCCAGTCAGCATGGAGTGAAAATTTGTTTTTGGGGTGTAATGGTGTAGGGGCTACAAGTTGGGCCCACAGTTTCTCTTTTTATTAATTTCTTTTTATAACTAAACTAATTAAATAAAAACTAATTTATTTAAATAATTAAATAAAAATGTATTAAAATTAAAAATAAATATAAAAAAATACATAAACTAAAAAAAATACACGAATAATAAAAATAAATTGTAATATAAAAAACACACCGAAATATAAATATACATAAAAAAGTAATCTATTCGTCTTCATCTTCATCATTGTCCTCCTCCTCGTCTTTGTCTTCGTCCTCGTACTCGTCTTCGTCCTCCTTAACGGGACGATTATCCCACACGTGTTGAACCAAATCCGCCTTCAGTTGGTTATGTATATCACTTGATATGAGTTGGTGAATGTTATACGTTCGTTGGTCTTGGGTTGGTTCAGGGAACTGTTCTGGAACGCTTCCTGGTATATAGTGTTGACATATTGCTTTTCCCTCGTCTTCTAAAATCATATTATGCAATATGATATACGTATACATGGCATCGCTCATTTTTGCCAACGTCCATACACGACAAGGGTTTTTCACATAATGCCAACGTTTTTTTAGAACCCCGAAACACCTCTCGATATCCTTTCTCGCGGACTCTTGCTTCTTCTTAAAATAATCTCTTTTTTCTTCGATAGGGTCTTGAAACGTCTTGACGATGATTGAGTACTCTGTATATATCCCATCTCCCAAATAGTATCCGTGACGATAGAAGGTATCGTTGGCATAAAACGGTAAGACCGGTATGCTACGGCTGATGTAATACTCTAACACGGGTGACGCGTTGAGAACGTTTATGTCGTTGTTGGACCCGACTGAGCCGAAGAAGGCTGACCAAATCCAGAGGTCGTGTGAATAAATGGCTTGAAGACTAACCGTTGGCACTCCACGTTTTCTTGTGTTACCCCCCATGTTTTCTTGTGTTAACAAAGTGTAATTTCCTAAACTTAAAAATGAGTTGGTAGTGAGGTTGAAGCAGGAGAAAGAAAGGTTATAGACCCGGTATTAATGAATAAGTTGCAAGACACAACGACTAGAAAAATGGTGGCGTTGCGGCCGAAGCTACCACTGATTTCATCATCGATATGACGATATGTATAGAGTTCGATTAAGATTGAGGACAACAAATGCTACTAGATAATTAGGGGGGGGGGGGGGTAGTTTCTTCACCTTATGTATCCTTAGGTTGTTTTATGTAAAGTGCATACATAGTCATTTTTATTTGCGAGAAAAATTTAATAGTTAATTTACATAAATTTAGCAGGACTTTTAAAAGAACTTAATGTTAGAACCTAAGCATGTTACGAATTAAAATATGTAAATCTCAAATTTTAAACCTTTAGAGTTAGTTACCATTAACCTAAATTTGTTAATTACTCTTACCAAATAACACAATATCCAAATTTTGTTCCAAAACAAGATTTGAAATTCTTATAGTTTCAACAATGTTGATTGCATTCTGAAGTGGTAGGGTCCCACACCCATCTAAAGGACAATAGAAACTTTCATAGGCGGAACAACATCCTTCGCGGAACAGTAATATAAGTGGCAAGTACAAAAGCACACGGCGCAACCTCACGCTAAACATTCCATGACATTTCGAAAGGGACTTTCAGCCAATAAGATGTTGGCCAACAACACATCATCAATAGTACTACATAGTACAAGTGTTACCATCAGTCAGCTACTTTATTCATCAACTCTTCTTGGTGCGTGCAAGGCTCCTGATTTGTGGATTTTCTGACATGATAGACGGCCCACACCTTCTCTTCTCCCATTCGGCTATAAATACCACTTCAACTCCAACGATAAAAGGAGCTTAACTTCTCTGCGAAGAATACTCACCAGTGTTCCGCGATACCTTGTGTACATAATTATATCCAATCTTCTATACTGATTCTCACACTAGCGGTGGTTACGAGAAGACCCACATCCTTCTTATAAAGAGCTCACAGTGGTTTGTTTTTCAGGTGATACTACTCCAATAAGCCGGATAATAGTATAACCCCCGTGGGAAAGACTAACTTTAACCTAAGGACTAAGTAATTAGACCGAAGGTTGAATTATTGTTTCTTCACAAAGATTATCTGGTACCATATATATTAGTAGAAATTCATGATTATTCATATTAGACTTTTTAAATAAATTAACAAATAACATACGATTATATATATATATATATATATTAATTCTCAAGTGTTAGTTTACTCACTAAAACTTACAATTCATAAGCATAGCCATTTGCTTTTTACCATGTGTGCATAGAAGTCAGTCACTTATAACTAACTTTTGATTTTGACTTTTTTTTTCTAACAAATTTTATATATTTTCTTTTCTTAAATTCCAAATATACTATTGTGAACATTTATTTTTATTTACGTTTCAACATTAGTTTCGTTCAAAACCGATCTAGGTCAAACTCTATATATTTTTAACCATGTTTCAAAGCCTAGTATTACTCCAAATTTAAATACATATGACAATGTTTCAACCTACAATTTGATATCAATTTGATTCAATATAAATTTGGTTGTATATTGCATGAGCTCGGTATTAAATCAAATTTATATCAAATCACACGTTGAAACATTGTCATATGTATTTAAATTTGGAGTAATACTAAGCTACGAAAAAAGTTATTAGATTGCTTGGTCCAAAACACGTGTGTAAAATATAATATATATATTTTTTTATCCATAACAACTTAGTTTTTACAAAGACAAACTTATTTCGACATACGTTTCAATATAAAATTTATTAAAATCGAGCCACTATAATTTGTGGACAAGCTTTATTAACATTATGTTTTATTAACTAACATTCCCGTTGCAACGCAGCGGGATCATTTACCAGCTAGCTGTTAAAAGATATCCACCTGTTTACGTCTTAGCTTGTTTTGTATGGTTTTTGCAGAAAGATAAGGTACAAAAAAACCCACACAAATTTAAGGTGAAGAGACTGTTGGTCCCCATCCAATATGCATAGAAACAACACGTTAATGCCATTAACATGGGACACTATAAAAGACAACTCCCTTATTCTATCTGCATACAATGTGGAGTTGTGGTCACTCACGCATGTGTTTGCCTATTTATATAAATAAGTAACGTATACGTAACGTTGCAACCTTAAAACTGCAATGACTGTGTGATCATAATACGACAAATCATTTAACTAAGATCGAGCGATGGAAAGTTATAAGATGGTTTGGTTAATCTTATCTAGTCCCTTTATTTCAGAACAAACAGAAGAACTTTATTTGAGTGATTACTTAATGGTGTAGAATAACATTTCTTCATTGTTTAGGTTTAGCATGTGTATACATCAGCTTGGTTTTTCATCTTGTATCACAAAAGGAATTTGGGTTTTATGTATTAAATTGATTTTATTGTTTTATGCAAATGTTGTATACATAGTTGTGTTTGTTATTATTCCAAACATCGATGATTAATAAACGATCAAGCCAGAGCACAAACTTCACTTACGTTGGCTCAACCGGGATTGAAATTTTGTTGTACCATTACAAATGTGCAATCATATACTTTTAACATATATGGTATAACAACATAGTCATATGATGCCAACAATTATAGATAACCATTTAATTGTGTTGTATTTTGCATGTGTAAATAGACATAATAGTATCTCTTGTTGGAAGAACTAACAACGTATATAACACATCAAAGTATTACCCCGTGTCACAGAGTACCCGGTGCCTTTAATTATATTAAATAACAATAAATAAATTATTTGGCTAGTCCTAAATAAGAATTATTAAAAAAAAGAATATTAGATTTTAATAATATAAAATTTCACCTATTGACTTACAAAGTCTATTTAAGAAATGTACCACGATTGTTCTAACTTTCAATATATTTTCCTCCATCAAGTTTTTTTTATAACCGAGTCTAACCTAGTTAATATTTATGCTAATGTGGTTGCTTACGTGACATAAAACTTTGTTATTTGCTGTTATGTGACAACCATCACCACCTCCACCTCCACCATTCTTTGTGTAAAGGGCTTTTAAGCCCCTCTATAGACCATTCTTTGTGTAGAGGGCTTTTAAACCTCCTATATTGCCGGATCATTGTCATTTAGGCATTGGGGGCTTTAAAGCCCCACACCTATGTTGTCCCGTTATGGTTTGATTCCTTGAGGGGCTTTAAACTTCTTTTTTTCAATAAATAGAAAGTAAATAATAATATAAAAAAATACTTAAACTAAAATAAAAATAAAAAAAAAAACATATAAAACCAATAATAGCCTACTTAATTTACTAATATAAAACTACTACTCGTTGTCCTTATCCTTGTCTTCGTCATCATTCACATATTTGGCTTAGATATTCCCCCTTTTCTTCTCAAAAAAACAACACTTTCGGTTCTAGATGTAGTATATCATTTGCGAGGAACTTAAAATCTTTTTCTTGTTCCCGTTTTAATTGCATTTTTTTCTTTCACCATGCATCCTTTTATGCTCCGCGTACATTATATTTCTTTTCTCTACATCCTTGTATTTTCTTCTTTTGTTTTTTTAATCATGACAATCTCGAAAAGTTTAATAGATTAATTTAATTTTTTTATAATGTTAAAACGGTCTTATGATCGTTGGATACCAACCCCCACCAAAAATTCACGCCCCACATATTTTTTCCCCCTTATAACGCCCGGCCTAGCCACCACCCCCCAACCGTTGACGGTGTACACAACCCATACCACCCTTTTGCCCCATCCATGCCGCCCACTAAGAACGGTCTTAATATAAAAATTGGTAAAGAAAAATAGCTTGAAAGTTAGAACTATTTAGGGGCGAGCACGGTACCGTACCGGTACCGAAAACAACGATCCCGAAAATTACCAATTCTTGGTACCTGTACCGAAATATTCGTTTCGGTACTGGACGGTACCAGTATTAAAGGTCAAATTTCGAGAAATACAGGTACAGTACCGGTACCGTTCCCGAAACTCATAACTTTGGTACCGATTCGGTACCGACTATACCAAATTGTTACCGATTTCGGTACGTGTACCAATCGGTATCTGTATCGAATTTGTTCATCCCTAAAACTGTCTAGTGTATTTCTTGAGTTCGCCATAATGGCTGCCTAATGGTATAAATTTAGATGATTTAAATCTAATTTCCGTAAAATAAATCAAACCATTAAACTTAAAATCACCTCGTATCAAACTATCAATGGTTAAATTCAAACGTCTTTGTTTAAATAACATATGTAAAACCGATAGAAGCTTGTTTTCCGAGATTCGTTGGCGTTGGTCAAACATACATGTGAGATGATATATGGTAATCATAAGATAGGCGAGTACAGAAAATGGCATTTGGGTGGTGGGTTGATTTCATGCTTATCCACTGTCACTCCCTTACACCCCTTGACACGTATGCTTCACCCCCATTACTTTCTTCCTGTCCGCGCATTTCCACTCAATACGAAGTGGTATCGAATCGGGTATTATTGGTACCAATCTCGTACCAACCTTTTAAGGTTTCGGTATTGGTTCGGAACCTGTTTTTTACCAAACTTTTGCCTTATGTACTGTACCGTACTAAGCATTTTTAGATACCGGTATTATTTTTTTCAAATTTCGGTATTGTTACCAGTACTTCGAGCTCATCCCTATTCCAATTTCCATCAAAACTAAACATTATATTAATTAAAATGTAAAATAAAGAAGATACATAGATAAAGGTCTGAAAATCATAATTATGATGATTATAGCTTCGAGTTATAAATAGGTAATTGGTTGGAGGGGAAACTACACAAGAATATAATGATTTGAAAAGGCATTTATATTTACTTAAGATAAGTGATGTGATGACCTACCCTTTAAATCTTTTGTTTTAGGCATTTTTGTGAAAAGTATTAAATTCAAATTGTCTTGTGTAATAATTCATTCTTTTTTCTTGTTTTGTAATCAATGTTAAAAGTCAAGAGATTCGTATAAACACATGTACTACAAAAGCTCATGCTTTATTTGTTTTCCCTGCTCTTTCTTTGGTTTCTTCTCATCTCCTAAATATTTTTAAAGAGTATATACACGTACATATGGTGTATATACACATGTATTTAGACAAAAGACTATAAATTTTACAGTTAAGAATATCTTAAATATATTATTATTAGTTTTGTTACGAATGCTATTATATGTATATTCTCAAAAGGCTAAAGTCATTTACTTATTTATTTTTGTGAATATGAGAATTCAGAAAACTCACGGGGCGTTGTCAGTATTCTGCTAACTAACAGGATAAGATAACTTGCATTTTCTACTAGTGTCTTCATATCTGGTAGGAGAATATATAGTGGAAACAAATTTCAAACCTGAGTCCTCTAATAAAGGGAAATTGGGTGATTACCGTTACACCAACACTCATCAAACAGTGAAAAGTGGTTTTGTTATGTGCTTGCTGACTAATACTACAAAAGACATAACAAGAGCCATAATTATGCACATAATTAATTGTTTAAAACAACCCGTCGCACCAAAATTCTCGAGGTATATTTCCATGGATTCACCAAGAAGTTAATAATAAATTTGTGACTAGATTTTGAGACCCATAATACCTCCCCTTTTGCTGAGCTTGTCTCACTTTATCAAGTTGTTTCATGTCTCATCCCTCATCACTTTGTCCACCACCACCCCTACCTTCTCTTTCTTCACATTCGTAGATGCATGGATCCAAGTTGAAGTTATTATTATACATGCAAGATTCAACACCCTTTGCTCAAGTTTCATGTGCCAAAAAGACCGAAACATAAGACAGACAACAAAACCACTATTCGGTTATCATGGTTATCCGATGAGGGTGTTTGCCGACGAGGCTAGTACAAGGTAAACGTGCTAGATAAACACTTGAGTGAAAAGGGACAATAGTATATGAGCATGTTCGATATGTCCACTCTTCATGGAAAGCCTGTCAACAAACCACTAACTTTCATTTCATCAATCAAAAGATAAGAGAAAAGAGTACATACACACATACACACCAAGTCATGAATCACAATCTTTTTTGTGTCTAATTGTTACACAACACGTAGTTGAGTTCTGGCATATCTTTTTCAGTTTTGTACTTTAATCTCTGATTGACATTGTGATAGTACGTACCCATTTGACATACATGATCTTACACAGTTACACTTAACTTAGACCATCTACATCAACATTAATAATTGAATAATTGCATGGCATACATACATAATGTTGGTTTACTAGCAAACAATACTATAATAATGCTTAATGTCACTCTTTTGGCTTCAAGTGAAAGATAACCATGACATAAGGAATCATTGATGTCACACAAAGTGTCTAAATTATAAAAATAATGCATGTAGTTGTTTTAAGTGCGTTAGGCACTTAATTAGTTAAGTGGTGTAAAGATTGTTTATCCAAGGTGTGGTCCATTGCACTTGCACCCATTATTATCTTGCAAGTTGATCATGGCTACTAACCCACCCCATTAATTATACATATCAACTAACTAGTCACTTGGTTTTGACAATAGAGTCAATGATCTTGTCCCCTACTAACTGGACTTGGCCCATGAACTAGATGTTTGGACATGCTTTCTTATCATATGGTTCATGAATGTCTTGGGCTCACAATAGGGCTGGTAGACTAGGTGGTTTAGCCATAATAGCAAACATGGACCATAGGATGTCAGCAAAGTCCCACCTGGTTCTACTTGTACATGTAAGTTTCAAGGGCCACACCTTAATGATAATGGACAGAGACATGTGAACTTACTTGACAACAAAATTAAGGCTGAGGGGTGTGGGGCTTTAACGGGGGCGCGAGAGCCCCTCCGCTCGCGCCCCCAGGCGCGAGTACCACACCACCGGGGCGTGAGAGGGGCGCGAGAGGGGCGCGAGCACGAAAAACAAAGCAGGCGCAAGGTGGGTCGCGGCTGCGGAGGGCATAAAAAGTGACCTTGGGAAGGGACAAAGAGCCGTTGGCTCTTATTTAATTTAAAAAAAAAACGTTTTTTCTTTTTATAATATCCCATTTCATCCCATTTTTTATACCACAACTTCAAACCTTCACCCAAAATCAATTCATCATCTCAACTTTTTTTAAAAAAAATGTCGTGGTACTCGTCTGATTCCGACTCCTCCGAAGAGGATGATTTGCTTCTTCATGTAGGGGGAGTTTTGACCGCAACCGTGGTCGATCTCTTGCAAAATCAAGCCCATCAACCTCGAGTCCCGAGGGTAGAGCACCACCTCGTGATCGTGATCGATCGGGTGCTAACGATACTTTGATTAGGCATTATTTTAGCCCTCAACCGGTATACGAGGAGTCGGATTTTCGAACTCGTTTCCGAATGAGCAGACAATTGTTCATGCGTATAGCAAGTGATTTAGAGGCACGGTATCCCTTTTTTCAACAAAGGGAGGATGCTAGGGGTCTTCCCGGTTTTACCTCTCTTCAAAAATGCACGGCTGCTATCCGTCAATTAGCGTACGGCATCTCGTCGGACGCTTTGGATGAGTATTTACAGATGTCGAAAAGGGTTGCACGTAAATCCCTTCATTTTTTCTGCCAAGGTACAAAACATTATTTTACTTTTTATTAAATATTTATTACATTTTGTAATATATATTATATGTTTATAGATTATTTTATATACGTAGGAGTCATATCGACTTACGCTCGGAGATATCTGCGTAAACCTACAATGTATGAACATCCAACGCATATATGAGGTGCACGCAGAAAAACATGGTTTTCCTGGGATGCTAGGTAGCATCGATTGTACGCATGTTGGATGGGCTATGTGTCCAACGGCCTGGCGAGGTCAGTTCCACCGTGGTGATCATGAAGGGCCGACCCTTATACTTGAGGCGGCGGTGTCACAGGATCTTTGGTTTTGGCATGCTTTTTTTGGTGTTGCTGGTCAAATAACGACCTTAATGTTATCGATCAGTCAAACTTGATCAACGACCTTATCGACGGGTTGAACCACCTCAATCTTTTGTTGCAAATGGAGAACTCTTCAAGTACGGGTACTATCTGGTCGATGGTATTTACAACGAATGGGCTTTGTTAGTTCAAGCTTTTACAGATCCAATCGCCGACAAACGGAAGTATTTACGAAGAAGCAAGAGTCTGCTAGAAAAGATATTGAAAGAGCTTTTGGAGCTATAAAAAAACAATATTATGTTCTGGCGAACCCGATACGTTATTGGACTCGGGAGAGGATAACGGACGTCGTCTACACGTGTCTGATCCTACACAACATGACGTTAGAAGACGAGGGCAAAGCTATCTGCCAAAACTACCAAGGTGACATTCCGCCACAACCGTCCACAATCAGTGATCAACAAAAACTTCATAACATAGCAAATATCAAGAGCCGTGAGATACACGGGGATCTTCGACATGAGTTGGTTGAACATTTGTGGCGGGGCGACCCGATGATCTTGTATTAGATTAGTGTTATTATTAAGTATTATTGTTTGTTTAATTTTTTAGTATGTTTTTTTTTGTAATTTGAATTTTAAAAAAAATGTGTGTTTTTTTTAATAATTTATGAGTTTTTTTAATAATACGTTTTTTGAATATATTTATAAAAAATAAAAAAAAAAATCCGCTGAGCCCCTCCACACCAGGGCCAGGGGCTCCAGCGGGGGCTCCAACACCCACCTTATCCAGTTTCTCTCTCTGCCACACACGTCACAATATTATGGCTGGAGCCCCCACTCGCGCCCCCGTTGGAGCCCCCCACACCCCTCAGCCTAATAAATATGTTATTATTCTGGTTCTCATGTCTTTTTGGTGCACAGTTAGTTGACTTGTGGAACCTGTGTTGTTCATAACTGCTAGCAGACAACAAAAGGCATTTAAAGAATTATAGCTGCAAGACAGGATGTCATGTGATTCTGAGCTTTGCTTCAATTACATGTTTACATTGTATTATTAGAATGATGTTACATCTAATATGACCATAGCAAGAAAGCAACACTCCTGTGAGTGATGATTATGAAAAATATGCAGCTAGAAATTATTGTTGAATAGGTGGTATCCATTTACCTCAAAGGACTGAAACGACTAGGCCTGTAGACGAACCGAACAAACCGGAACAGGGCTTGTTTGTGTCGGTTCATTAAGAAAATGAACGCGTTCGTATTTTTTCGTTGATATTCAAAACAAACGGTTTACGAGAACAAAATAATCACAATGAACATAGTTGAGCGAGCATAAACAAAAACCAATTAAAAGTCAACATAAATAAATATCCAATTCAAGTCAGTGGCATCATCCTTACTTCCAACATTTCAAAAGTGAACAAAGATATGTTAATTAAGTATAAACAAATGTCTAAATATTATTAGATAATTTGAAAATCAAGTCAATTACAAATCACAATCATCAATCCATCCAATGATCCATGGTATTAATCAACAATGCACCATTAAAGTTACTTGTACTTAATATATAAAATCGAATCGATTTTAATTTAATATTAGCAATAAATAAACTTGAACGAATATTCAAACGAACGTAAACAAACAAACATAAATGAACGGATATGAACAAATGTAAATGAATGAACATGTTCATGTTCGTTCGTTCAACTAAATGAACAAAAAAATTTGTTCATGTTCGCTTGTTTATTAATTATTAGGTGAAAAACATAACCAAACTTCCTACCAAACAATTCACGAACGATTCACCGTTCGTTTACAGACATGCAACTTACATATAAATGATGCATACAATTGCAGTAGGAACCGGGGGAACTCCATCGAACAACAAGAAAGTAGAAACAATTAGAATTCCAAAAGACGTAGACCGGGTCTTTATGTAACAACTGGTGCTAGATGCCATATTCACAGAAGGTGTGGTATATATATCCCCTCTAAAAAAGACTTTTTTACTGTCACTAATTACTAATCAAATGTTTAATATACCTTTAATAATGGCATATGATATGCATATTGTTAACAGTGATACTTTGCAACATTTGTCTAAAACCAACCATTTTCCCAAATAATAAATCTACATAGTGTTAACATTTCAAAACTAAACCAACTTAATAAACAAACATCTACCAAACTCAAAATGCAACCGTTACCACGCTATCCCGTTTACCAGCTACCCGTTTACTTGCCAATTCACTGAACTCACGAGCAGCGTCACGCAACGCCAACAGATCCACCCGCTCAACGTACTCTTCCACCCCTTGCAACACACTTCTCTGCGCTTCAGACATTTCCTCATCATCACATCCCTCTTTCAATATCCCCAAACACAAATTCACATCCACTTTCCTCCCGAATTCTTTCCTTTTCATCTCTTCAAACCAACTCCAACCCGTCATCGATTCTATTAACTCTCACATACCCTTTAATCATCGTCGCATACGAACCAAATCCGGCTCAATTTTCCTCCCCTGCATCTCCACCACAAGCTTCCTCGCCTCCTCCATTCTCTCAACCATCACGTACCCGTTAATCAAACTATTATACGTAACCAAATCAACTCCACTTCCCGCACCTTCATCTCCGCCAAAACCCTCTCCGCATCTCCATTTTCTTAACTTTCGCGTACCATTAATCATCGAATTATAAACAACCAACTCCGGCTCGATCTCCCGCCTCTTCATCTCCGTCAAAAGCTTCTCGGCTTCCTCCAATTTGTTCACTTTAACATACCCTTTATCATGAGTGTATAAGTATGTTGAACTGGAACTATACCTTCAGACAACATCTTATTAAAATATTTTCAGCCATTGTATACTTCTTGTGACTTATGAACACATCCAACATAATATTATACAGCTTAACCGTCTTAACAACACCCAATTCTTCCATTTTTAAATAAACCTTGACACAATTCTTGACTGTATCCCATTTTCTATTGCTTTTAGAGTAATCATGAATCAGATGAACAAACATATCTTCATTATAATCAATACCCTTTTGGGTATACCCAGTAAAGCCTTCTTAGCATCATCAAGCCTTTGATTCACAAGCTGATCACTTGAATTTGTTGAATCTTGATTCTCAATCGGGTCGGATTGTGATTCATTTGAGGGTTTATTTGTAGATGAAGAGAAACGGTAAACGGGTATGGGTATTTGGGAGAATTGGAGTTGTTTCAAGAGTCTTGATTTTGATACAATAGCCATACGGTAATAAGCCATTTTTAGTGAGTTGTTTAGGGTTTTTGCAAGGTTCTATGCAGAGTTAACCAGACATGTGTAGAGTAGAACGACGATAAACAAATGGGTTGGATCGAAGTTTAAAACCGGGTTTTTTTTTTTTGCCATGGTGGATTGCGTTATTAACCGAACCGGCGTGTTCAACAAAAAAAAAATATTGGTTTGTGAATACCCGGTTCGAGGTATAAAGCAGTTTATGATGGAAAATGTGGAAACATGTTGAATCGATTGGAGTCGGGTTCAAACCGGTCAAGGACAAAAGAAGACGGTTTTCAGGCATGTTTTTTTATCGAGCTTGGTTTGGGTCCGAAATGAGCTTGAGGTGGCGAGAGTGCAAAGTGGTACTGGTATATGAGCATTGAGTTGGGCTGGGCGGGTCCAATCCGGTTTTTCTGGTGAAATGGGTCAGGTTATAAACTGGGTTGGTGGGTTTAACCGGTTTTTTTACATGTCTAATTCCATCCGAGTGAGTTTTGAATTTTGATTGAGAATATAGTGTCATATTAGTTGCAAAGTAAAAATATATAGATTTGTCATTGTGTAAACTCTCATAATTATCAAATGATTATTGTCTCCTAAACTAATGCTGATCATTCGGGTGTTGATACAAAAATTTATGGTTCTAGTGTCGAAACTTTAGTAGTAGCATGAAGGATTAGACTTCTCCATTCCAAAGTCATCTCGGTTGGTGTAGCGTTGTATATCGTCTTCCCAGCTTAGCGCAAGCTATGTACATGACTATATGATCGGGTGTTGCGTTCATTCTTATCATTTAGAAACTTTATTAAATATATGAACACGTTGACTTGACAAGGGTATCCTATTTGTTGCTGAATTTTTAAACCTGTTGGTAGTTCCTGAAAATTAAGAATTTGTTTTATTATTATTATTATTATTTTTTTTTTTCATTTTTGCTTTAACCTGTAAATTTTTATGATCATTTATTATTAACTCTTTTTGGACGTCCTTTGTCAACGTAAGTTACATAACTGCATAACATATGGAATTATATAATATATAGTTCTCGGTACACTTAACTGCTGCTTTGGTAAATCACGGACGTCCGATCAAGGTGAAACTAAATCTTAGCCGTTTAAAGTATGAAAAATGCTTCTAGAATGAGAGGTTACAGACGGGTTTACCATTGTAGTCCCCCTTCATCGGAGTAGTTACAATCAACCATCGCTTCATATATTCAGGCGGATTGCAAACGTGTTTCATCCCAGCGGTATTTTTCACTCCCCTCAATCAGCCAATTGCTCAGATTAAGTAATTATTGGTGAGTCTTGCGTAAGTTGTTATGTGATCGAAACTTTGGCATTGGAGCAGATGGACACAACGCAATGGGACTGATTACAACCATGAGAATAAAGTGAAGAAACACTAACCGGACCCCGGGCAGATTACTGGTAACCTGGGGGTTAGATAGCTGTTTCCCACGAGGGGTTTGACCCAGGGAAGATGGTTCTTCTGATAACCTGCAAAACAGACACCGTTAGCTTGTCACTGAGAAGGGGGGGTTCCTCCTTGTGACCACCCTCCGGCGTGAGAATCAGACTAGATTGCTCTTTAAAATATAATGTATATTAAGAGATTGCTAGAGCAGATATCAGGTATAATATGATGATACAAGATAAGATGAGATGGTCATACCATTTGTGGTATTTATAGCGAAGGTAGGTTTCCAAGGAGGTGTGGCCGGCTGCAACAGTATTCCTGTTCCACCAACAGTGGCCTACGCACCGTGCCCTGCTGGTAGTTGGTGGGTAGGCAGCGGCTGATAGTGACCAGGCCTGCTGTGTACTATTCCTTTTCCACCAACTGCCGGCTATGCACGTGGTATGGCAGTAGTTGGTGAGTAGGCAGCGGCTAATAGTGACATACAGTACAGGAGCATGCTGCTCGCCATACTGTTGTCAATAAGCTGTCGTATCTTTAGTCAGATCTTTTTCCCATACCTCGTCAGGTATAGTACAGAAGATCTTCCCGTATCGTACGGACTGGCTTATTTGGGCGGGAGTATTCCCCCTCCCGCCCTTGTGCGGGATTGTTCCCAGGCTTTGCTCATTCCTTCAGGTGACACTGAGTGATTGAGAGCTAAGTGCCTTGTGCGTGTAGCCTTGCGCGCGGGTGGCCTTCCCTGATGGCTTGTATCCGAGG
>NW_027502684.1:0-34532 GCF_021521415.1 Bidens hawaiensis | reverse complement strand
TAACTTACTACGTCAGACGTAGAACTCATTTACCGTTCCTGTACCTGCATACACTTACTTTGCATATATAACAATTACATCGTAACATAAGAACACTCTAGGCATTCTTCACATCATTCACTTAACAATCATACTCCCTGTCGTTACGTGCAATATCCAAATATCGTCCACGTCCCGACAAGCATTCATTCATAACGTTCATACATCATCCATACATTACATATAACATTCATATCTTTATTTATAACCTGACAGTACGCGCAATATCTGAAGATCGTTCACGTACCGATAAGCAATCATTCATATCTATCCATTATACTATATATAGCATACACTTACCACTTAAGGTAAGTGTATTAACTAATCACATCGAGTATGCACACATCTCCGAAAATATAACAAGAATGGGGCTAGAAACTCACATGAACTCGGTTACGTTCACCGTTAACAATTACTCCTTTCTTTAGTTGTGCGCGACTAACTGTATAACAATTGCACATATCAATTAACTATTACTATCCATATCGTATTTCTAGTTCAACTACAACCCTCAACGAATGGGGGTCTGGGGGCAGCGCCCTTGGCAGCAGGGTTCTAGGGGCGACAGCCCCTAGCAGGGTCTAAGGGCAGAACCCCTGGCTGGGGTCGAGCTGCCAGGTCAGCTTGGAAAAAATTTATTTTCATTTACTGTCTTATCACATTTTTCGTTAGGATTTTAAATTATTATCTAATTCGCCATCTCAATCGCTATAACGAATTAAGCCTAAGTCGTTATCAGAACACAGCCTAATTCGTTATCTGCACATGATCTGATTCGTTATCCTGCTTCGTTGTCCTGATTCGTTAGCTTAATTCGTCATCTTTCCTGATCTAATTCGTCATGTAATCTTCCTCCATTCGTCATCATCTGGTTCGTTATATTTAACATAGCGAATTGGGTAAGTAACAAATCATTTGATTCGTTATCATAATATAGCGAACTTGATTTGTTATCTTAACATAACGAACTGCGTGAGCTCATCGTTATCTTGACAGAACGAATGGACGAGTAACGAATTACCAGATTCGTGATCTTAATCCGTTCATAATAACGAATTAGCATATGTTCTTATCCAAACTTTGACTAAGGGGTCAAACTCAAAATTGATAAGAACAGACGCAGTCAACCCTATTAGATCTGCAATTAATCCCTCAATCATGACAAACAGCATGATTTTGTTATCATTGGATTCGTCTAACCAACGCCTACAAACCCCGACTGTCCAAATACTTAAACCTCTCATTTTAAAAGGTGCGATTTATGTATATAGGCGCGGCTCGTTTATCAACCGATTAACCCATCAAATATAAACCAATTTCAGTAAGTTTTGTTTCATTGGATTCGTGTTTACCACGTATACTCAGATCTAGGATTATTACACGAATCCGAACCTAAGTGGACGATTTCTAACTATAAACGTACCTTAAACGAGTCAGTTTACGTACACAGATTAGTCTCGATGTTGTTTTGGTTCGTTACAACGTTCAAGCACCAACGAGTTTGGATTTCCACCTTTGGATCTTGGCTCGGGATATAGGAGAGTGTTAGTATGTGTTTTTCAAGGTGTAGGCTATGGTGTAGAGATGGATAAAAAAATTGAAAGGATTAAAGTTTAAGGGGTATTTATACTCCCTTAAGCCCATAGACCTAAGGCCCATCTGTCCGTTTTGGTCCATATTAATTACCATTCAATTAGCCTACTTAACATTCCATCTCTATTATTTTATTAAGTCTCCACTATATCAAGTAAACTTTTCCATCATAGATAAATAATATATAAAATATTATTCTCGAAAATTTCGGGATGTTACACAAATTGTAGACTAAATACAATTCACAGTCCAATGATAAACCTATACATTTGGCCTACCATGACTTACAATGATCCCATTCACACATGATTATACCCCGTTCATTAAGGTCGCCCCTATAGATACACCTCAAACACGTTATCCAAACACCACTTACATGTCAGACATGATGTGTGACCCATACAACCCATATGATGTAATTGACAAGCGAATTAATGACTGATGTGATCACTGACAAAGTCATATGTTTCGTATGATCATTTTTTGCTCTACCATATGGTTCGTATGATATACCAGACCCACATGTACTTGATTGATATCATACAACTCATATGTCATTGTACGACATTTATAATATGACACAAATAAACGTGTACACTATTAGAGCTAGTTTTTTTTATAGGATCCTTCATAAATCATGAAAGAGCCACAACGTCGCAAACATCGCTCCATGAGTCGTGACTATGGTGTGTTTGAATTTATATTGTTCACTCCTCTTATTGCTCATGGAGCAATGTTTGACTCACGAGTATTGATAATGGGTTCGATGGCTTGATAATATGCAAACCTATTACAATAGCGTGTTTACTTTTCAAAATTAATGTACGTCGTAATGAGTTTTGATGAACTGTTAATTAAAATGGTATATCAAAATCCATTACAATTGCGTTCATGTTTACACGCCCGATTCACTATTGTCATGAGCTTTACACATACATATCATTCCTTCATTACGATGATGTATCTAACACATTACAATGATGTGTCTAACTTATTATTATGTGTCACTTGTATTATTGAAAAATGCACAAGTAAGCGCACATTTCTTTACGCAAAAAATAACATGTTACCTACTTGTATCAATTAAACACCTTTCAAATAAAAAAATGAAGTATGTTAAATATACAAATTGCAAACCAGATACAACTTACAAGTTCTCAATGGCACATTCTATACATTTGGCGTGCCATGAGTTATAATGTTCCCATTAACAAGAGGTCACAACCATTCATTAACGTTGTTGTTATAGAAACCTGACCAACACACTATCTACACACCACTAATTTATCATACTGGTCGGATGATGATATTTACTAACAAAAAATGACTAATGTGACCACCGACAAAGTCATATGACCCATATAACCATTTTTCGTTTTATCATATGACACATTGGCACATATGACATAACAGTCCCTAACACATATTACAATATCATACAACTCATGTAACTTTTGTACGATCTGTGTGATGTGATTCACACGCTACTAACACAACTAGATTTGATATTTTTAACATAGGATCCTTGATCAATCATAAATAAAAGAACCATAACGTCGCAAACATCACTCTATCAATCATGACTATATATATATATATACTATATATATATATATATATATATATATATATATATATATATAGGATTTGGTTTATTTCAGAAGTGTTTCTTATTGCGAGAAGTGCGAGAAGTCAATTGGACCAATCACAAATTTTATTTTATTTTTTGTTTTATATATCAAATAAGGGTATACTAGTAAAACATGGTTTGTTTTATTTATGGCAGGTAATAACTCATGGAAAGTTACATACTAATTTATATTAACTTAGTTTTTTTAATTAATTTTTTTGTTAATGTGTATGTGTATGATGCGAGAATTTGATTCCCTTGGCTGAATTGGGAATGCACAATATATCAAAATTAACTTGATATAAGTTTTGGATTATGTTCTTGTTTGTCCAACGTATCAAACATAACATACTAAAAAAATGTACACATTAAAATATCAGAACCCATACTACACAACATATGAAACTTATTCATACACCATACACTTTATAAATATACATATGTAGATATGTACATAGGCATGTACATACGTAGGCACGTTGGCATGTCAACATGTAGGGGCGTACGCACGTAGGAACGTAGGTTGGTACGTACCGACATATTTATGTTTGTATGTACGTACGTAGGGACGTAGGTACATACGTATCTACGTATGTATGCGTGTATGTACGAACCTACACTTTATAGGAATACAAGAGGTTTCACAAGTTTTGCCAATGTACTCTTGCAAATAATTATAAGATATTTATCATCCATAAGATTGGATAAAGCATTTGTAAACCTTCAAAATATAGTACAACAAAAATACTAAATGGTTTTAGAAAGAGAGATTTAATGTGACTTTAATTGGAAGAATTAATTCACTAATTATGAGATGCACGGTTTCTTTTTTAATTGTGATAAAAAAAATTACAAATATAACCTTTTGATTTAAAAGTTTATTAAAATGGTGAAACTAAATTTACCAGAATGCCATTTTAAGTAATGACCATTGATCAAACAAAATTAATGGATGAGATTTACTTCTCCCACTTCTCGCTGTAATATATATATATATATATATATATATATATATATATATATGGGGTTATTATAAAAATAATTAGTTTTCTAGAAACATTAAAAATAAATCATAGCTATTGAATCATGTTAGTCAATTTTTAGATTTAAAAACTACAAAAAACTAGCATAGTTTCTTAAAATACTCTTTCACCGTTATAAATTTATAATACATGTACATATACACAATGTTTTAAAAACATGTATTTTACTTGTACCGGATTGGACTAAAAAATGGTATAACCGGTTGAACCGGGTTATACCAGGAGTTTCAACCGGTTGAATAGTTTACCTTATATTTTCCTATAATCGTAACTTCAATCCAAAAATAACCCAAAACTAAATGATTCTTATAACAAAAAATAATCCAAAAGTTAATCCATATTAAACAAATAATGCAAAAACAATCAATTTTTAAAAGATAGTCCTAAAGTTTACACGTTTGAATGTTAATTGTTGGGTTAAAAGTATTTTTGAAAAAATATGGGCCGCAAATATCAAAATTTATCGGGCTTAAAACCAGTTTGCCGTCAAAAACCGGTATTTTAGACAAAACCGCCAGTATGATGTTCTAGCAAACCAATCATAAATACCAGACTCAAATTAACGACCTAGTGTGCGAAATCCGATTTAATTGATTCAACCGGCCGGTTTAAACCGGTTTTTAAAACACTACATATGCATATACATATATACATGCTAATGCCAAACATTTTCCCAATAACTATATAAGCTTGCATCCATTCATCACATCATTCTCTCTCTCTCTCTCTCTCTCTCTCTCTCACACACACACACACACACAATCGTATATATTCATCCATCCATCATTCCAATTGATTATAAAAATTCAATCTTTTTCGACACCCCTCCTCTTTACATTCACATTTACATTTACATTTACGTCCAAGATATTATTATTGTTCCTTCACAAATACAAATCAAAATCCCCAAATCCAAATTGAAATCTGAACACAATTCAATTGAAAGGGGGCTATTTCGAGGAGGATGAGATGAACATGCCCTCAGTTCTTATTACATCTCCTCCTCTCAGATCTTAAATCTCAATCTTTCTTTCAAGATTCACAATTAGGGTATTCATTCAACTCTGGCTATTCATAATTTCATATATTTATTCAATTCAAGATCCCAATTCATCATCACCATCGTGGGATCCGATGCTTTCTTGTTTCAATCTGATATTAATCTTTTTTTTTCTTTTTTAATTTGATCTGCATTTTCAAGCTATGAACTTGGATTATCCTGATGGGTTTTATTAATTGTGCTTGTTTAGATAATAAATATGTGATCTTGCAAATTGGGAAAACTTTAGGTTTTTGATTAATGGGTTAATTTTGGTGTGCAGAAAATGCAATCGGATCTTGGAAAGCTATTCGTTGGTGGGATCGCGTGGGACACGAATGAGGAACGCTTGCAAGAATATTTCAGCACTTTTGGTGAGGTTTTGGAAGCTGTGATCATGAAGGATCACACCACCGGCCGGGCCCGTGGGTTCGGCTTTGTGGTCTTTGCAGATCCTGCTGTAGCTGAAAGAGTCATCAAGGAGAAGCATCATATCGATGGCAGGATGGTAAGTTTGTTCATTATATCGAGTTATTGAAATAATTGAATTAAAGATTAAATTTTTTATTATTAAAATGTTAGGTTGAGGCAAAGAAAGCTGTTCCTAGAGAAGAACAGAGTACAATTAGTAGAAACAGTGGTAGCATTCAAAGTTCACCCGGTCCGAACCGAACAAGAAAGATATTTGTAGGTGGTTTAGCTTCAACGGTTACTGAAACTGATTTCAAAAGGTACTTTGAACAATTTGGTACGGTTACAGATGCTGTGGTTATGTACGATCATAACACACAAAGACCAAGAGGATTTGGATTCATAACATTTGATTCAGAAGATGCGGTGGACAATGTACTTTTGAAAACTTTTCATGAACTGAACGGGAAAATGGTTGAGGTGAAACGCGCGGTCCCAAAAGAGCAATCGCCGAGTCCTAGCCGAACCATGGTTGGTGCTTATCCTTATAGTTTGGGTCGAGCCAGCGGCTTTCTTAATGGCTACACTCAAGGACCGTACTCTCCTGGCCCGGTTGGCGGTTATGATGTTAGGATGGCTGGTAGAGGTGGGTTTGGCCCGTTTGGGATGGGTTTAAACTTTGACCCGGGAATGACAAGCCTAAACTATAATAGGAATTTGAGCTATGGATGTGGAATGAGCCCGAGTCCTGGCCCGGGCCAGAATCCTTATTTTGTCGGGAATTCAAATCGGTTTCCGGGTCCTATCGGTTTTGATGGTGTGATTGGTGGTGGGAATGGCGGAGGGAATGGAGGGAGTGCTTCTTTCTTTAGTTCAAATCCTCGGAATTTGTGGGGTAATGGTGGGTTTAACTATGGGTCGAATTCAACCGGGTCGAGTGCTATCGGCGGGAGTATTTTTGGAAATACCGGTCTCGGTTGGGGTTCTAATCCGATTGCAAATCAAGGTGGCGCGAATGCTTCTTCTCAAAGTGGGAATCTTGTTTATGGAGGCGATAATGGTTATGGGTTTGGTAGAAACGTTGCTGCTAGTGAGGTCCATACATCATCTTATGGCGCTGCTAATGGTGGCTTTGACGGGCCTTTTTCAGACTTTTATGGCCGTGGAAGTGGTGGTGGTGGCAGTGGCGGCTCTTTATATGGTGGAGACTCGACTTGGCGGTCAGGAAATAGTGAGCAAGAAGGGCCTGGCTCGTTTAGCGGTTATGGGATAGGTGGTGGCGGTGATGGCAGCCATAGTAAAAGTCCTCCTGGTTATGTTGATGGTTATAATGTAGCCAAACGACAAACAAGCAGAGGTATGATTACTCATTAAAAGCGTTATAAATGAACTTGAAACATTTGCAGGCGACTTTTAAGTATGTGACAGTGGTATTGTAAGTGGCAGAGTGGCCTTGTGCCATGATCCACTGAGAATGAGCTATGCGCTGCTCAGATTCGTACAAAAGAACAATCCCGATTTCTAATTTGTGCATCTGGTTTGTTGCAGGAGTTCTTGAATAGTTTGGAGTTCAAATTGCTATAATAGATGAGTCTTGGTGTATCAGGCGAAGAGACATAAAGTAAGGTGCTTTCCTATAGATGATTAGGATTATAAGTGAGTTATATTTGTGTCTTTTAAGGATTGACAGTTTGATTTTGACTTAGAGTTTTGGTGTTTTTGAGTGAGATGTAACATCAGTCTGCGGCATATAGTGATGAAAATATGTATCATCGTGCATCTCTGGTGAATTGGTGATGCATACAAAATGATAGATGATGGATTTCTTTATCTGTTACCTTTTAGATGGCAAAGACATGTAGTTCCTTGTCTCTTGTTTTTATTTTTATATTTTAGATTCTGTTTTCGTCTTGTTATCATCGGACATTGTTTTTAGAATTGCATTGACATTCTTGTTGGTTTGGTGAAACATGTTTCAAGGGTTCCCAGTCAGTAAGTTTACCTGAACTGAACTATAAAGTTGGTTACTTGAGTGGTGTCTAGTCATGTTTGGGTCTGATTTGAACTATGAAATAATTTGACCTTTTTAAGTGAAGACAATAGTATCCTTTATGGACAAACAAGCCTTCAAACTGACCCAAACATCCCATTATTACTGTTTTGAAGCAATCACAAAAGTTTTTTTGAGAGATCATTTAATAGTTAGAAGAACAAGTGTGGGATAAAGGTTGTTCTTCCCATATTAGAATGATATTAGTAGATGATTAAAGTAGAAAGAAGTTGAATACTATAGATTAATTGATTACAGGATGATGTGTATATATATAACCTTTCGAAAACCTGTGATTCTATCCTAGATATATTTGTTCAAGTGCGCTGACGAAGATGATTTGGTTTTATAGGATTTTTATAAAATATAAAATACTACATATGCTAGACGATAATGAGAATTTGTACATGTTCTTCCCCGAATCCACCCCATACCCTAACATGTAACATGTAACATTTATATATCATAACATCATTGCAAAATAATCATTAAAAATAATCTTTTTGGATCAAATACCACTTCTAAGCAAAATTCTTGAAAGATTGAGGTTTACCATACTTCTAGAGTTGATGCACTTACTGACCAATTTTATAATCAACATAACTTCTTGAGTGATTTTTTGAAATAATTTCTCAACTCATTGTGTTTCTTTGTGCCTCCATGGATTCCACCACATCCTAAGTCCCCTTTTTAAAATCAAGTTTTTGGGTGCTTCTGACTTGTAAAGTTGAATGGTTAATTGTTACAATCACAAATAATAATATAAAGATAAATTTTACAACAATGGTAAACACTAACTTCAAAAATACATAAGATATGTATTGATCTTAAGATGTGGTATCTTTGTACCATGATTCGACCTAAGATACTAATCGCAGCTATGCTAGCTTGTTTGGTGGAGTAAGATATCTACAAGGCCGCGGTTGACAGTGTTGGTTGGCAACATTGAGGAGGAATGGAGTTGGTTGGTGACTGCCAACATGATCAGATAAACATGCTACAACAAACTTGTGTCACAACATACTTGGTGTATTTTTGGCCTTTTGGCCACACTATAAATCATGTCATTTTGTTACAACTAACTTTAGGTACCCTGCTATGTGGTGGATATCATGACATACAGAAATTGTCTATACCAATTTCCTAACATGCATGTTAATCAAGACTATTTTAAAAAGTGACGGAACAAGAACTTTTTGTCCTGATATTAACAGATTTCTTCTATACATATTACAGCTATATGGAATCCAACTCATATTTTTCTTTAAAAAACGCAAGTTTTATATATAAAAATTTATATGACGATTGGAGGGTTTCCAAACCTTGCCGTTCCGTTAAAAACCTCTACATGTCAATTTGATAACTTTGCACAAACAATACAAATCAAAACAAAACAAAAGCACACCAAAATCATCGAAGCTTTGTGCATAAAAACATGCAAAGGCTGCCTAACAAGTTAGGACTCCACAAAGCTTTATTCTTGAGGCCCACGTTACCTCCCATAGACTTTGATTCCAACACATATCTATTTAAAACTATTCTAACAAACAAATATCCTAAACAAATCATTAAACTTACAAAAAAATAAACAACATTTTTTGTATCGATATCTTCTTCAAATCACAATAATAACCAACTTTAATCTTCCATCTTATAAATAAAAAACTGTAGACCCAACACAAGTGGTAATAAAGCCTACACATCCGGTGTGATGTAAGAACATATGATAAATGATAAATCATTAAATGATTTAAACCCAAAATCTCAACCGTTGATCTATCATCTACCAGCTGTAATACATACATGGTTCCCATGTACATACATACATAGGAGTCATGGTAGTACAACAACCTAAGATTTTCCCAATAACTATATAAGGATCTTGTTGGACTACAAACATTGCTTCCATTAATCAGATCAAACACCCAACCCAATACTTATTATTTCTCTCTCTCTCTCTACTCTCTCTCTCTCACACACTAATACATACATTCACATTCACATTCACATTCATCATTCCAATTAATTAATTAATTATAAAAATTCAATCTTTTTCCAAATTGAAATTGAAATCAAACTGGGTTTTTCAAGATTCATAAATTGGGTATTTATAATTTATAAATTATTAAACTTTTTTTATTTATATGATTTGGGTGTTTCTTTAATTGATTGATCTCCTTAATTCTTGCGAACCCTTTTCAGGAAAACCTCAATTGTCGTTAAACTGGTCGTCTTCGAAGGATCCGATGTTTTCTTGATTCAATCCAACAATACCCAAAATCTCAACCGTTGATCTTACAGGAGTGTCTCCTCTTGTTGGGCTCAGGGACCGTGGGTTTGTTGTGGGTCAGGCTGCGTTGAAAGGCTGAATCGGGCAAAGTTGTTAAACACGAGAATGCTTATTAGATAATCAACATGTCTTTCTACCATTTGCCTTTGATACATTTGGTTTTCTGGCTCCAGAGGCTGTGAAATTTTTGAGTAGGGTTCAGCGCGTCGTACACGGAACCTCTTCAGCTTCTAGGTCCCAAAGCTTCGTTTTTAGCAGGATTGGCTTTGCTGTTCAAAAGGGGTTGCGGCGTAGCTTGTTGCCCGTTTGCCTGCCACTTTATTGTAATCGTTTTATAGTAAATTATATAAAACTTTTTAACGTTTGATGATACCCATTTAATACTATATTCATTATTAATTAATAAAAGAAAACTTAGGTATATTAATTACTAATTTGATCCGCATTTTCTTTAATATGAGTTTATTTCAAATTAGGGTTTGTTAATGGGTTAATTTTGGTTCACAGAATATGCAATCGGATCTTGGCAAGTTATTTATTGGTGGGATATCATGGGACACAAATGAAGAAAGGTTACAAGAATACTTCAGCACTTTTGGTGAGGTTTTGGAGGCTGTGATCATGAAAGATCACACCACGGGCCGGGCCCGCGGGTTCGGGTTTGTGGTCTTTGCAGATCCTGCTGTAGCTGAAAGAGTTATCAAGGAGAAGCATCATATTGATGGCAGAATGGTACTTTTGTTGTTTATATGTTACTGAACTGAGTTATTGAAATAATTGGATTAAAGATTGATTTTTTGGTTTATTAAAATGTTAGGTTGAGGCAAAGAAGGCTGTTCCTAGAGAAGAGCAGAGTACAGTTAGTAGAAACAGTGGTAGTGTTCAGAGTTCACCGGGTTTGAACCGGACTAGGAAGATATTTGTAGGCGGTTTAGCGTCAACGGTTACTGAGAATGATTTCAAAAGGTATTTTGAACAGTTTGGTACAGTTACAGATGTTGTGGTTATGTATGATCACAACACGCAAAGACCGAGAGGGTTTGGGTTCATAACTTATGATTCGGAGGATGCAGTGGATAAAGTGTTGTTAAAGACTTTTCATGAATTAAATGGTAAAATGGTTGAGGTGAAACGTGCGGTCCCAAAAGAGCTTTCACCGAGTCCTAGTAGAACTATGGTTGGTGGTTATCCTTATGGTTTGGGTCGAACCGGTGGCTTTCTTAATGGATATACTCAAGGACTGTACTCTCCTGGCCCGGTTGGTGGTTATGGTGTTAGGATGGCTGGTAGAGGTGGGTTCGGCCCGTTTGGGATGGGTTTAAACTTTGAACCGGGAATGACAAGTTCAAACTATAATAGGAATATGAGCTATGGACGGGGAATGAGCCCGAGCCTGGGACCGGGCTCGAGTCCTTATTTTGTCGGGAATACGAATCGGTTTGCGGGTCCTATTGGCTTTGATGGTGGGAGTGGCGGTGGGAATGCTTCTTTTTTCAGTTCGAACCCACGGAATTTGTGGGGTACGGGTGGGTTTAACTATGGGTCGAATTCAAGCGGGCCGAGTGCTATTGGCAGGGTTGGTTCGTCTCAAAGTGGAAATATTGGTTATGGAGGTGATAATTCAGGTCTCGGTTGGGGTTCTAATCCGATCACAAATCAAGGTGTCGGGAATGGTTTATCTCAAAGTGGAAATATTGGTTATGGAGGTGATAATGGTTACGGGTTTGGCAGAAATGTTACTACTAATGAGGTCCGGGCCTCACCAAATGCCGCTGCTAATGGTGGCTATGAAGAACCCTTTTCAGACTTTTATGTTGGTGGTGGCTCGGTGTATGGTGGAGACCCGACTTGGCGGTCAAGAAATAATGAGCAAGGTGGGTCGGGTTCGTTTGGCGAGTATGGGATAGGTGGCGGCAGTGATGATGGACATACTAAAAGTCCTCCTGGTGGTTATGTTGACGGTTATAGTGTAGCCAAACGACAAACAAACAGAGGTATGATCGTTCCTTAAACGTGTTATATAATTGTTAACAATGTCTTGTAATGTTTACTGATTTGTGCATTTGTTTTTTTTACAGGAGTTCTTGAATAGTTTGGAGTTGAAAGTTGAATACAATTGGTTAATTCCCCAAAGAGAGAGATATTATAGGATTATAAGTGAGTTATATTTGTGTTTTTTTTAAGGATTGATTTTGATTTACATTTTTGGCTTTTTGAGTGAGATGTAATATGAGTTTTGAGGCTTATAGTCAAGATATGTGTATCTCTACTGATGATGCAAAGAACAGGATAGATGATGAATTGATGATGATGATTTGTTTCTTTTTAGATTAAAAAAAACACCTACAAAAACTTGTAGTTCATCTGTCTCATGTTTTCATTTTTAGATTTAAGTTGTCAGAATTGAATCAAGATTGTTGTTGGGTTTACACATTTGGAGGATACCCTGAACTATTTTGTTTTGTTTATTGAGTTAAGTTGCCAACTTGCTATGTTGGATTAGCTTTGGCTCAATTTGATATTAGTTATGCTTGTTTCTTTTCATTGATGACACAAGGTGTGGGCTATCATTATCAATTTAACAAGTTAACAATGGGTGTTAATAAATATAAAAAGGTTACATAAATATATGGGCCAAGTTATATAAATATAAAAAAACTTAATATCAATATAAAATGATATACATATAAAAAAGTGGGTCAAATTTTTGCAACATTATTAGGTGGGTCAAATTTCCCTTTGCTAATGTATTATTTAGAAATATTAAGCTTTGTCAACCAAAATAGTCAACATGATGCCTAATGTTCCTAACATGATGAACTAGTAACTAGAATCTTGTTAAGGTTACCCTCATGATCAAGGGATTAGAATATGGGACCATGTTCGGTTCAATCGTTTTTCGTTTCTCTTAGTATATACATTTTTTCTTATGGTCCTAAGATGTAAGAATATGATAACACACATATGTTGTATATGGTTTCCAAATGGCATACAATTTAACAGAAGATTCGAGAAAGAAATTGAGAGCTAGTCGTTGTGTGATCAGAGAACAAGGATTGAATGCGAATCAAACATAGTCAAACCCTATAAAAACGGGGTCCCTTAAATATGAGGACCTCAAGCTTCAACTTATACATTTATAGAGTCTAGCCACATCTATATGGGATACCCTCAAAGATTAAAGAAAAAACTTTAAAATCTTAATATGTTGACTATAAAAATGTAGCAGGTTGATATTTTCTAAAACGATAGTTATTAGTTCAACCCGGGTTAAACCAACTCATATACACCGTATCTAGCTCAAACCATCTAGCATATATTTAAGTATAACCCCTAAACAAATTCAAACAAAACTAAATTAAATCATGAAACAAAACTTGAAGAGAAAAAGACAAAGCAGGGCTAACTACTACTTTCTAAGAAACACATGCCATTAAAAAACTCACAAAAAGGAGTAAAAGTGAAAATCCTTGTCCATAAAACCATTCATATCTTACTATTTCAGTTGCATTGGAACATGCATGATTCAGTTTTGGATACCTAAAAGAGGGACCAAACCTCCTAACATGCTCACTTTGTCTTCAAACATTCTCAAGATTTGTTTTATAACATTTAAAAGGAAACAAAAAATGACCTAACAACAACATTCCCATCATCACTTTCTAAAAAAAGCTGCTTTCTTGACCACAATCAATCTTTTGACAGGATGTAAAGGATTTGGTTTTCAAGATTTTGCTTTTTTTACCAAAAAAGATTGCAAAAATGGTGGGAGGTCAGAGACAAGAAAGCACATGAAAGTGGGCTTGTATCTTTGACATCATGACTGCCCATCAAAAGGGTATTCTTGAATCTTGCTTACAAGTTTATGTCCAAACACTGGTATTTCTGGTAGCAAAAAAACATCCATCATTTCGATCGGTTTTTGGAGGTGAATTATCATGAGTTTTGATCATGTATGTCGCTTTGTAATGCCTTATCTTAAACATATCTTCATGTTTGTCACCCTACTTCTTTCTAAAACCATGTTACAATCATCATATAATCCCTATAAATGAACTCTAATCAAACATTCACCAAGAAGCTGTTTTGGGTAAGTAGTTGGTTCTTTGCTAGGAGTGACCACAAACATGAACCGTTGGCACACACACACGCAAATGTATCTATTATCAGGCGCCGTGTTTTTTCTATGTATGTTAATGAGTCGTGTTCATGGGTCGTGGTTTTCCTAGGTGTGTTAAATGGGCCGTGAACACGGTTGGCAGGTCGAGCCCAAAGATTGTGTACATAGGTTTTGTGGTTTTACAAAAACAGATATATTTAACCCAAAAAATCATTTTATTTTATTATTTGGCATACTAGCACTAAAATATATATGAAACAGTTAAGTGTAAACTATAAAACCTCATCTAATTTCTCTTTAATCTTTTGAATTATGAGGTTTGACCCAGAACTGACCCAAACCAATTTAGACTAAACCAGTTCCGATTACCTTCGATTAAAGTTCTTGAAAGTATAAATATAATACAACATATTATCGAAAAGAAAACAACTTTATTGAACCATACTTGCATACATATATAATGGAAATTCTGAAACAAACAGAGAGGAAATAAGTTTCAAGGATCGAACTTTTCTCATAAAATGCACCACAAAACTTAAAAATACCTCATAATTGTCTACCAAACCAACCAAATAACACGGTTCAGAAGAACGCTCTGCTCCCATAGAACACTTTCGGGCTTGAACCCTCCTCTACTTTTGACCCATTTGACTTGGTACCATCTTGACCCCTTGAATCAGGTGATCCATTTTCCTTATCAATTGGAAGCTTCATCATTGCCAAAGCCTCAGTAAACTGCTTCATGCTATTCAAATACATCTCTACAATATCTTGCTGCTGCACTTTCTGCTCAGTTTCAACTTTTATCAAGTCAACAAAACATTGACTTTTTTTATCCATCTTTTCCTTTGATTCTGCAGTGATGCTTGGAGAGAGTTCATTTTCAATGCTTGTAAGAGAACTATTTTCAAGATTTTTTTGTGGAAATCTTGAATCAAGTAACTCATCGGTTTCAGTTGAATGACCGTTGACCACACCCTGCGCAGCATAATATTCAGAAACCATGATCTCGTTTTCGCAAATGACTTTTGGATCTGGAAACTCAATCTTTTCAAGTTCACAAGGAACTTGATTCGACTCAACCGAACACATTTTTGGGATTTCAACCACATCGGGTGGTGATCCAGTGTAAACAATACTTAATTTAACAAAACCGGAAGGCGTATGCAAAAGTTCACTACTTGAAAGCTCAAATTCCTTTTCTAATTTTCCATCTTCAACAAATATTTCACATAGTGGCACCAATGCAAACCCTAAAAGCTGATCTTCAAGATAATTCCTAACCCTACTCAGCATCCAAATCTCACATCTTAACGAACAATCACCTGTTCGGACATTAATCTTAGGATTTTCATTAAAAACAGGATTTTGACCGCCACCGTTAATCGTCTGAGTTGACTCAGTTAACTCAGGGTCACTAGTCAAGAAAATCTTTGCATACACATCTTGTTTATGGTAAATACATATATTTTGTAAATCCCTAGCTTGGTGTATAAAAACCTCAAGAACCCCAATAAACCCCTCTTTCTTCTCCATTACACCCTTCTTTTTATAACCATTATTTGTAACCAAAGAATTAAACTCTTGTTGACCAAAAACTGAGGGGTTTGACTTTGACAAGATAACATTTTGATGAGTTCCCATAGTGAAAAATGATATGGGTATACAAGAAAAACGATCAAGAAACAAAAGCCCTCAAGAAATTAACACTAGATGGTAAAAAAGTTAGGATCTTTAGATCTCAAATTAAAGAAAACCCTAAATTACAACATACCCATGTTAAAAATGAAGCCTTTGAACCTTTTTCTTCAAGAATTCTTGATCACAAATTCCCAAAAATGACACTTTTTGTTCCAGAAATCTTGGAAAGGTTTAAACTTTGAACAAAAGACTTAAGACTTGGAGCATAAATCAAGAGAGTCAATCACGAGGTTCCAGAAAGTAACAAACTTTTGGGTTCAGTAAGTATGACACGCGTCCTGCAAGAGTATTAAAATGGAGGATATATGTTGGTATGAGTACAAAGACTTTGAGACTTTTGAGATGAACCTAGAATGACAAGGACACTGTTTTGTGATTTTCATAAGGATTGAGTTTTGTCCATTTCTACAACCAAAGTCAAATGTCAATACTAAGCTGCTGGTCAGATGTACGGAAATAGTGTTTAAAATAATATTAAATGTTGGTGAACTAAATTCTATGTTCTTTTTTTCACTATTAAAGTTTGGCCACGTAGGCTAACCCGATAATTGAAAACGAACCTATACCTCGTGATCACATATAATGCTGAGTAGCCTAAGCCCATCTTTTGTTCCAGATAAAACGGTTGCCCGAAGCCCATTACAGTAAAATCCAGTTAGCGGTTGGAATCGAATTTGAACTTGAGCTTGTGGTCTTCAATCCAAAACTTCACTTTACCTTCCATACCAATTAAGCTACAACTTATTGGTGAATAATTTGGTTTATTTAAAAAGTAAATTATGCACGTGTTATTTTTTAGTTATTTTAAAAGAATAATTGTCTTTGGTAGCAGTTATGTGACAAGTGGTTCTAACATTGCTAATGCTATAACATTCTATACTCATTAATATTTATACATAAACTTTGTAATATATTCATGTAGAAACAGAATCAAATACATTTTATTCTTAATATGAAAATGATAAGAACTAATTTGTTGTTATAATTATGTTTAATTTTATGGATGTTTGCTGCTATTTTTTGTTTGTATTTGCTAATTTTTGATTATGAGACTTTATAAATATTTGCTTATTTATATTTTGTTGTTATTATTAGATGTTTTCTTTTGCTGTTATAAGTATTTGTTGATATATGCTGTTATTATTTTGTTCTTGATTTTGATTTTTTTGTTGTAATTTTTAGGTTCTTTTCTTTGTTTATAAGTCATTGTTTATGTAGATTGGTATTGTAGTTGGTATTGTTTCTTACGTTCGCATTTTTAAATAAATTGGCGTTATTTCCTAAGTACTCATGTTAAGATCAAAATGTACATGAACCTTCCCTCATTCATGTATCTAGTTCATACTTATTTAAGGTCTTGTTTCTTTTATTTCGTTTGTTGCTAAAAGAAGAAAGAGATAACTATCAACGTCAAAATATATCCATTATAATTCAATCATCTGCATATGGATTATGATGAATTATACATGTCTTTATTAATCTTTATTGGATAATAATTTGGTTCCTCCATTACATGGGATCTTGAATAATTACTAATTGGTTCTATCCATTTGGTAGGAAGACGAGCTTTACCGTCCATAGCTAGCATGTGGTGTTAAGGAGGAAACATTCTAGAAGAGGAAACAAGAGGTACACGCCTTTACTACATTCAATAAGGGGATGTTAGCCTCATCTTCCATAATCCTTGTAAAATTATAACTCAATGATTACTATTCGATAGATGATATAGGGTGGGTTCGAGGCGTTGGGGACTCTTACTCTCACAGGAACCTTTGCGAGAATGCTAGAGTGTCAATAACGGCAAGTTACCACATGTGTTAGCCACTTGTTAGTCACAGTAGACACGTGAGATAATGTTCCATTTGCCGATTGCACCACGAAACCTTATCGTGCATGGTGGGACGTTGATATTACGAGTAATTAATTAAATCCTCTAAATAATGTTTGTTTTTATGGTATAGTAAATGTTTATAATTGACCTTAGGGGCTGTTTGGTTCATTAAGGTCTGAATGAGCCTCTGTCTTATTCAGCAACAACAATAAGTCTGAATGATTCAGACATAATTTTAACCATTCAGATGTTTTTCAGTTTGGAACCAAACAAACTGAAATCTGAATGAATCAGATGTTTACATCTGAATGGTTTCATTCAGATGTAAACAAACAGCCCCTTATAACGTTATATCACATCCTCATCACATTGCCATATATATATGTGTCGATTAAAACATTAGTTTATTATAAAGTTCAAAGTTGTAAGCCATCCTGGTCAAGTTCTACACTCCTTGCGCGTGGGTAGAAGCTGCCATAAGCATTAGGTTATTTTTTTGTAAACTATTCCATTGTTTGCTCACCAACCTATGCAAGTCCATTTTTATCCATTTTGTTCTTTCGACTTTCATATCAGACTCCCTAGTTTAAACATCCACATCCCATAACCTTAACTATGTTCAACAAAATGATAGAAAGCCTGTACGAGTGTATTCTATAAATTGAACATGATTATAACTATTCGTGTTAAAGAATAATATCGAGTGAGCCGAAAACTCACATATCAGATATTAAAATGATAAGAACAGATACTACACTTGATCTTAGCCAAAAGGCCGAGAAAGGTATGCTTTCTTTTCTCTTGGGCTGCTGTTTATATGGGCATGTGGTTTCAAGCAAAATCCCATGTTCAGTGTAGAAACTAGCCATACGGTTTGAGGTGAACTCACCCCGTTGTCACACCCTATCCGCTTAAAGGTCTTGTCAAATTGAGTTTTACATTCTATGAAAGCCAACAAGACAGTCACTAGCTTCATGCTTGTGTTTTATAAGGAAAACCCAAACCGAGCGACTATAATCATTTACAATGGTTAGAAAATAGTTTGCTCGTGTGAACGATGTAGTTCGGTATCTTCCCCATATATAACAATGCAACAATTCAAAGCAATCTTTAGTTTAAAGGAACTATTAGGGAAAGGAAACCTGGTGTGTTTGGCCTTAGCACACGAATCACAAACCACATCACCGGCGTTTAGAGAGGTGTTTTTAACAAAATCAAAAATAGAAAGTTTCTCACTTGAGGCATGCCCCAAGCGTTTATGCCAAATGTCAAATGCAACCGCCATAGCCTTCCTCTCGCTCTCCACCATACTCATCTCATAGAGACCTTGCTTGCATTTTCCCACACCAATCAACTTCCTTGATTTCAAATCTTGCATCGTACAAAAATCAGGAAAAAATGTAGCAGCACATTGTAAATCCTGTGATAATCTACTAACAGACAAAAGGCTACAAGTGAATTTTGGAACGTGTAAAACATTGTTAATTTGTATTCCGCTGGAATGTATGAACCATTAGGTATATATTGTAACTGGCCTTCCGTTGGTGGTTTTTAGATCATTATTAAACCAATCCAACCTATGGGTTATGTGATCGGTGGTGCCCGAATCCACAACCCATCTGTTGCTGTAATCTAACTTACATGTGGTGTTGGCGATAGATGAAATTTTGTTCACAGTCGATGCACCCTTTGCAGCAAATATACTAAGGAATTGTTGATATTTGGCATAGTTCAAGCCATGTATAGGAATATCCTTTGTGTCGTCAAAGTTCAAACACTGTTTTCTCTTTTGTTTCCGTCATGGCGGTTGTTACCGGAAAAAAAGCACCGACGAATTTTTTTTCCGTTAGGTCAAGCGACGTGATGCCTGATCTGATACCATGAAGAAAACTGGTATCTTGTGTGCAAACGTTCTGTTGTTTTTTTTATTATTGTAGTTGTTCAAGATCTTGGGATTACAAGAGTTTTATATGTAAAGGCAAAAACCAAAAAATAAGGAAACAAGATAAGTTAAAAGGATGGGAAGATATACAAAATATTATCCCATTCTATCTTCGATGATAAAAAAATCAAATGGAAAGAGGCCTCACAAATAGACAAGGAATGATAAGAGGTCTTACTTATCATAGTAGGAGTTTTTAGTTGATACCACATAACATTAAACAATAAATAAAAGTCCATCCAATCCAGTGCATAAGCATAAAACTAGACCCAAAACATTCAGATTTCAAAAACAAACAACAAAACTTATATTAGTCTTACCTTAACATATCGGCAATCACTGCTTCAAGCTTAACTCCTGTCAAAAAGGAAGCCTAGCTGACTTTTGACCGTGTAGCACGTTTTTTGATCGACTTTTGACCGACTTTTAACATTAACAGAGTTTTTGAGAATCCTAGCCCGACTTTTGACCACCTAGCCCGAGTTTTGCACGACTTGGACCGCCGCCAATTAATCAGGTCAGGCTTGAAGGTACAGGTCGGCCTTGGAACACAATGCTGCATATTGGCAATCACTACTTCAAGCTGCAACGAAACATAGAAAAGGTAAATCAATGAAGAGCCCGTCACTCGGGGTAATGAAGAGATGCTAACTTTAACTATTTGACGCCGCGAAAAGTTTAAAAGACAGATTGGCAAGTCTGTCCAACAACCATTACATGAGAGATGCCAAGACGTGTAACTCGTCAACCCGAGTTGTAACACGCCATTTTTGGTACCCTTTTTTGTCCATTGTTTGCCTTTTCTTTCATTATATAATGTTTCTCCCAATATAATATTAATATTGGGAGAAAAAAAGCAATCAGAAGATTGTATTACTCGAGGTTTTGGAAATAAAACCCAAATCGATCAACCAAACATAGCATAACAGATTCCCTCCTGACCAACATTAAAAACTCACAAAACCAGCCAATTCATTACTACATTTGAGCAAAAAATTCGTACCGGGTTGTGTTTTACAAGTGACCAAGAGGCACAGGTTCCAAAAGATGCGGTATATGGAGTTGAATGCTCAGCACAGACACGTCCATCCTGAACAATATGTAAAAAAAAGAAAACAACTCAAAAAACCCAGAGTATTGCCATTTTATTTGAACAAAAGAATCGTACCTTGTCCAACTTTTGATATGGGTCACCAAAATTTGGTGCAAAGGGTTTGCTAAACGTGGGCCACACAAATGACAAAAGCTCCGAAAAAGGGCCTCACAACTAAGACTTTTCATTCTCGAAATCTTTTCACCATATTTTTCCAACAGTGAGAGAAGACGTTTACGTCAACAAGTTTGCTTCGAGGACAAAGTGAGAAGCAGATTGCTAGCAGAGCATACATCTGTTCAATCTTGTGTTGAATCTTGGTTAGTTCAATCTTGTTTAGTATTTGTGGTGATTCCTGTAGAGGCTGCTTGAGAATGTAGGCAAGAATTTTGCTTAATCCGCGTATGGCGTCTACATACCTGCCAATGCGACTGACAAATTGATTATGCACTCTCCAGTTTGAATATAATAAAATAAAATAAAAAGTGAAGGTGATGGAAATACCTCCCCAACATAAGATTAGCAAAGCCATAATGATAGATGGTTGTGATCTGAGTGGCAATAAGAGCGGGGTGAAATCCTTGCCGAATTATGTCAATACAACGTACGCAATCGAGTCCATCTTGATAACTTCCCAATAAACAATGGACTCTTAACAAGCCAACCAAGCCGAAGTAGCCCAAAGCATTTGGCACATTACTACTCCCGGTCGGAGCATCTTCTGCATGCTCTTTTGTTGCTGTCAATGATTGAAGAAACCCATCTTTGTCCTGCTCTAGATTCTGAATAATCTTAGACCGTCTCACCAATGAGTGCAATATATAGAAAATAACATGCACACTAAAACCCTGCCAAAAAACCATTATCATCAATTCATCATCACAAACTATATATTATTAATTACTTGGAATGCAACGTACACTCCTGAAAGAAACATAGTATATATTATTAATGATTAATGCCCGACTGACCTCGGTACGCAGTGATAGCAGATAAACATCCTCATTGGTTTTGACAGCCGAGGCCCCATAATGACCGAAGGACTGAAACTGGTTCACATATTCATCCACCATGTCCCACAACCACTGGTAAGGCAGCTTTTCAGTCATTATGACGCCATATACAATCCACTGAAAACAAAATCCCTCTATATTAACAGCCAGCCAAGCCAAGAAAGAAATAATTAGCAGATAAACAACAAAGCAAGGAAGGAGTTGAATAATTTTTGTTTGACATGCATATATATATATAAAAAGTAAGTAATTACCAACAAACAAACAAACAAACATGTAACAATAATTATGGAAAAGAGATTGCCTGTAAGATACCGCAGTAGTTAGCAGAAGAATTTAATCTCTGGTCAGCGGTTAGGGATGATCCCCCAGCGAAGAGTTGGCGAAAGCAAATCTCTTCATGCAGCGAGCTTAAGAGAGCATCTTCCTTGTATGGATGAGGAACCTCTTCCTTGTATGGATCAGGAAGCTCAAAGTCATCAACATAATGTTGTTTGCCTCCTTATACCACTTAAGGATCTCATGTGCGTCTCCTTCCATGATACTGCGGTGAAGGTTCAGCACCACGGCCTTGGGGTCAGTGGATGTCATCGATTGCATATTAGGGTTTCTTCAAGTTGAGAGAGAGAGAGAGAGAGGGCAATAAACCAATGACGATAAGAGCGCCTTATATAAGTAGATAGATAGATGAATAAAGTTGTTCTTTTTAATATATATAATATATATCGGCTCCATAGTTCAAACTAATTGCACTAGAGTGGGGGTAATAAAAAACAGGAGAGGAGGTTTTTAGTGGTGAGTGGGGAAATTCGTGCAACCAGGGAGGTTTTGAACGTTGTAAATATCTACGCTCCCAACGATGCGTAGGGCGCTTTGGAACACTCTCTCGAGCATTATGGGGGTTCTTCCGGGGACTTTAACGAGGTTAGAGAGCCTTCAGAACGAAGAAACTCAGAGTTTGTAGCTTCAAATGCGGTTGCTTTTAACAAGTTTATAGAGGAAGCAGATTTGGTGGAATATCAAATGGGGGGTGGCTTGTTCACTTACGTTTCTGACCATGGAGACAAGTTCAGTAAACTGGACCGTATTTTGGTGTGTCGGAGGTTCATGAATGGGTGGCCGACAGCATCTCTAATGGTTCTTGCTAAGGTGTCTTTGGAAAGCTAGAAACAATATGGTGCACGAGGGGGTTGCGGTAACTGTTGGCAGCGTGGTGGAGAGTGTGAAAACGTTAAGTTTCCTTTGGATCAAAAACAGGTCGGGAGGGCCTGATATTTCGTGGGCTAGTTGGAGTCGGTTTGTTTTGTAATGGTTGGGTGTTTGTTTTATAATTTTGGTGTTTCCTGTGCTGGTTTAGTAACTTGCTAGGCTGGTCCAAGGGTTTTCGTGTTTGGTTTCTTTGGTGGTTAATAAATTTGCTTTTTGTTTGCCTTTCAGAAAACAAAATTGCACTAGAGTGCCTGTCCTATCTTTTCCTTTCCATTTGCGTCCCTAACCGTCTGTACTTCCTCTCATATGCCAGTAACTTCACGGATAGCCACCGATTAACATGCGTACATAGTAAAAATTAGTTACGCTAAGTGAGTTCTAATTTCTAACTTAACATAAGAATACATGTTATTTTTATTCATTCATTACGTTCTTATCCGAAGATATGCATACCATACTTAACCTACTTTAATATAATATACATAACTTAAACTTACTTAAAATTCTTAGCATGTCCTCTTTCACAATATGTATCACGCCCTTCGACTTTCCACATGCCGACTCTTGCTCTTTCGTACATACCGTACGCACAACCTTCGCTCTCTTTCACGATACGCGCAAGGTCCGTAGACCTTACACACACCCTCACATACATTCATATACAGTTCAAGTTTATAACACAACTTAACATTCAATGTTTTTGGTATTGACATGTCTAAATGAAAATACTTTGCAACGGAAGAGCTAGTTTTGACATGTTATAAAACTTCATAAAACAAAACCCATCAAAGGATCCATATGTGAGTAATCTTTTGAAACTTAATAGAATCAACCATCGGGTGTATTAAGGATAATAATAATAATAATGTAAAATAATTGTTTCCAATTAAATTCAAATTTATATTTAGATAGGATCAAGTTTGTTATTGACCATAGTCATTGTAGCCTAATTTTGCTCCTTTCCATTTGTATCTTCTGTTTGTGTAATCGGCTTATATAAGCCATGCATTTTATTATTAATAGTAAGCATTTTCAATCAAAGTTTTATATGGTATCAAGAGCCTCACGCTCAAACGAGTCTTGATCCGCCTCTTTTTTTTCCGCTCACCACCAATCCGGTTACCACCATGGCATCACAAACTGTCATTCAGATTACCGCCTCCACCCATTTCAACGGCACCCTTACCACTGACAACTTCTCTATTTGGCGTAAACATGTTCAATCAACATTGATCGGAATGGACTTGGTTCAGTTCATTACCGGAAACAAACCGACACCAACAGAGTTTCTCGATGCGGAAAGAACAAAATCAAACCCAGATTTCTCCACTTGGTATCGACAAGACCAAGTGATTTTAGCGGCTCTTCTCGGCAGCTGCTCACCCGCAATCCAGCCTATAATCGCGTCCGCTGATACATCTCGACAAGCTTGGGAACGGCTCGTAACGAGCTTTGCAAATTCATCCCGATCCAGAATTATCTCACTGAAATCCAAACTCGCGTCAAACCCGAAAGGAAACCGTACTGTCGCTGACTACTTACGTGATATGAAGTCGATTGCTGATGAGCTTGCCTTGGTTCAAGAACCGGTGAAGGATGAAGATCTCATGGTTCACATCCTTTGCTAGTTAGGTGATGATTTCAAAAACTTTGCAACATCTATTCGCCTACTTGGATCAAATATCACTTTCCCAGAATTATTTGAAAAACTAGTTGACTATGAAAGGGAGCTTAATCACACAACCATTCCATCACAGGCCCTCATGGCCACCGCCAACTATACCCACCGACAAGGAAGATCCAACTTCAGATCCGCACCTGATCGCTGTAACAATCATGGAAACTTCACCAACAAATCCTCTCGTAATCAGTGGTCCACCGGCTCTACCTCTAATGGTGGAAGCCGAGAAACACGTAACAACATTTATTGTCAATTTTGCAATTTTGCAGGTCATGAAGCCAAAGAGTGTAGGAAACTTGCTTGGTTTCTTCGTGAAAATCATGTCACCACAGGAGGTTCCATGACCCAAAACAAGGCTTCACCTACTGCTAATATCACCACCTCATCTTACATGTTTGACACCGGGGCCTCTAATCATGTTGATCCAGATCGTGCGTCTCTCCACTCCATATCGGAATTTGGAGGACCCGATGAAATTGTCCTTGGCAATGGTAATACTCTAACCATCTCTCATATTGGTCAAGCGTATCTTCCAACATCTAATGGTTCCCTTTCCTTAAAAGATGTTTTATGTGCTCCTCATTTCAAAAATAAACTTATATCCGTTGCTAAATTATGTAAGACTAACCATGTTTCGGTGGATTTTTTTCCCACCCATTTCTTTGTTAAGGATCTTCGAACGGGGGCACGTCTAATGCGGGGCGAGAATTACCTTGATGTCTACTATGCAAATCTTCCATCATCACCTCAAATAATTGCGGTGTCCACTACATCGCCTCTTGATTGGCATCACAAACTCGGGCATCCTTCTATTCGGATTCTCAAGAATATAGCCAAATGTTTAGGTTTACATTTTAACCTACTCAATTTTCATTGTAATTCGTGTTCTATCAATAAAAGTCACAAGGATTCTTTTGGCATGAACTCATTTACTACCACAAAACCCTTACAATTAATATATTATGATGTTTGGGGATCGGTAGAAAAATCAATTGATGGTTTCACCTATTATATGATTTTTGTTGATTTTCACACAAAATACATTTGGCTATACCCAATGAAACACAAATCTGATGTTTCAATTTTATTTCAACAATTCAAATTGCTAGTAGAAAATTTTTTTCAAACACCTTTAATTTCTCTTTTCACAGACAATGGTGGCGAATATATTGGCCTTACCACCTATCTTCAATCTCAAGGTATTTCTCATTTCACCACCCCCCTCCCCCATACTCCAGAACAAAACGGTGTTGCCGAACGGCGTCATCGTCATATTGTGGAAACAGGTTTATCACTCCTCCACTATGCCCGCCTTCCACTTTCATATTGGACGCATGCCTTTCAAACTGCCGTCTACCTAATTAATCGTTTACCCACTCCAATCCTTGACTTCAAAAGCCCATATTCCCTTCTATACCACAAAAACCCGACTTACAACAAACTCAAACCTTTTGGATGTGTGTGTTACCCGTGGCTTCGCCCATACGCAAAATCCAAACTTCACCCACGCTCGGAAAAATGTATTTTCTTGGGCTACTCACCATCTAAATCCGCTTACAAATGCTATGATCCGAAAGCTCGACGTTTGTATCACTCACGTCATGTGGAGTTTGTTGAGTCTAATTTTCCACTACATTCACATCCTCATTCCTCCACTGCCATTCCCACAGTGGATAGGTTTTTAAAACTCTCAGTGGACCACTCAAATATATCGGACCAATCACAACATTGTCATCCATCTCAAAATCCCACTTCTACCCAACCAGTACCAAATCCACCTATTCTTACCAACCCATCTACCCACTCAACCACCATTGACCCAAATGAGCCAATCCACCACACACACACTCCAAACCCACCATCAGCACACTCCACTCCTTCCTCACATTCAGAACCAAATTTCACACCTCAATCACAACTTTCACAGAACCAAGACCCTCTCTCTCCCTCGTCAATTCAATCCGACTCCTCCACAACTTCGCCCTTTGTTCACATTTCATCCACTAATGAATCTACTCCCACACATCAGTCAACCTCTTCACCTACACCCCTACCTGCACGTGAACGCAAACCCAATCCCAAATATTTTAACTCCAAGTTTGTCAACCACACTACGCTACATCCCGTTCCTCTTACTGTTGAACCGACCACTCACACTCAAGCAATGAAAGATCCCGAGTGGCGTAAGGAAATGGATAACGAGTTCAATGCTCTCCTAAAAAATGCCACGTGGGAACTTGTCCCTCCATCACAACACAAACCAATAGGTTGCAAGTGGATATTCTGCATTAAACGTCGTCCGGATGGTTCCATTGAAAAATACAAAGCCCGTTTGGTCGCGAAGGGTTTTCTTCAAGAACATGGCAAAGATTATTTTGAAACATTTAGTCCGGTCACTAAACCCGTAACTATTCGTACAGTTCTTGCTATTGCCTTGTCTCAAAACGGGTCAATTCGACAACTAGATGTTAATAATGCATTCTTGCATGGCACCTTACATGAAGATGTTTATATGTCACAACCTCTGGGTTACATTAATTCAGATATACCGAATCATCTTTGTCGACTTCGAAAATCGCTTTACGGGCTCAAACAAGCATCCCGTGCATGGTATTTGGATCTTACCAAGTTTCTTTTACAACTTGGTTTTCACAAATCTTTAGCCGACCCATCCTTGTTTATCTACCATCAGAATGGCATTGTTTCCTATTTTTTGGTTTATGTTGATGATATCATCTTGACCGGCAACAACAACTCCTTTGTGCAACATGTTATTCGAGCTTTATCCGAGAAGTTTTCGATCAAAGATCTTGGTATGCTGCACCATTTTCTTGGGATAGAAGTCATTTCCATAGTGAATGGCCTCTTTTTATCTCAACATGCTCATATACAAAACTTGCTCACCAAGTTTAAAATGGATGGTGCCAAACCTGTTGCTACACCTCTTAGCTCAACTGAGACACTATCACTTGTTGATGGCTCACCTAAAATTGATCCTACACCATATCGCCAACTAGTTGGCTCCCTTCAATACCTTGCGTTTACTCGACCCGATGTTTCTTTTGCTGTCAACAAGTTATCTCAGTACATGCATGCACCAACTCAGCTTCAATGGCAAGCGTTAAAACGAGTTCTCCGATACCTAAAAGGTACCATTCATCATGGGTTATTCCTTAATCGTGGATTCCCTCTCAATCTTCAAGCCTTTACCGATTCTGATTGGGGTGGCATCGCCGACGGGGGGCGTTCCACAACTGCATATATCATCTATCTTGGGTCCAATATTCTCTCATGGCGCTGGGCACGCCAAAAATCGGTCTCTCGATCCTCAGCCGAAGCTGAGTATAAGGCATTAGCAAATGGTGCGGCTGAACTTTCATGGGTCCAGAATCTACTGTTGGAACTTGGTTTATCCATGCCTAAATCACCTACACTTTTTTGTGACAATGCGGGCGCTACCTATCTGTGTGCAAATCCGGTCTATCATTCGCGTATGAAACACGTGGCACTAGATTATCATTTTGTTCGTGAGAAAATAGCAGACGGTTCCTTACAAGTTCAACACATTCACTCTGAAGATCAACTCGCTGATGTACTTACCAAACCTCTTGGTCGGGGACCGTTTCAACGACTACGATCCAAGATTGGAGTCTCCGACGGATCCTCCATCTTGCGGGGGCATATTAAGGATAATAATAATAATGTAAAATAATGGTTTCCAATTAAATTCAAATTTATATTTAGATAGGATCAAGTTTGTTATTGACCATAGTGATTGTAGCCTAATTTTGCTCCTTTCCATTTGTATCTTCTGTTGTGTAATCGGCTTATATAAGCCATGCATTTTATTATCAATAGTAAGCATTTTCAATCAAAGTTTTATAGGGTGTTCAACTCAACAACTTTTGAAGGGAAGTGGTTGCTCTATGATGTGATGAAGATATATGAACAAGCATCTCCAAAACCTATATATCCACACCAAGAAAGTAACATCTCCAAGAGATTCTAGTCTCTACAACCTACTGTTACGATATAAATAGTGTAGGGGTCAAATTGTTGTATAGTATAGGGGGCCTCGTACATTTGTTTAGTCATTTAGTTGTTAATACAAGATATGGATGATTTAGGTTTTTTTAGAGTGTAACTCCTTTACACGTCTATACTCATCTTTTTTCTAAAATATCATGAAAAATATCACCACGCCCCCACTTTCCTCGTATACTCAGAAATGTTTGTATGTAAATAATGTCAGCTTTGCCTGTACATCTAATTTACAAAATTGTTTGCAATTAAGGTTTTGCACCAATTTTGGGTTTGTTTTCTATATAGATTCTAATATTTATAATCATATACATATGTTTTTGTGGTTTGTGTTTATGTTAAGCTTGTTCATTCCTGGGAGCAAAACTGCAACATGTGACAGCTACTTTGTCACTGGAGAGTGCTCTAATTATCGGGTATTTTACAAAAGCCAGGTTAAAGCCTCGAGACAAGCTTTAAAAAAAAAAAACCAGAGCTACTGTTGTCAGTTACGACAATATCCGCTCCTTTTTATTGCATATGCTATCAATTTAAACTTTCATAGTTCTTAGTCTTTGACTGTAATATGGTTTTTGTTGGGTTTGAACATGATGGTGTATATCAGGCTGATTTTAGGGTTAGCATAAGCAACTAAATACCATATATTTAAACTAGGATTTGTAGACCTATTGTTGCACGTTGCAGCGAGGACGCAAATTAGCTTGGTTAATTATGGTACGCTATTACTGTATATAAAATTACTAAAATAATAAAATATTACATAACGTTATAAATTATTTTTTTATAATATATGTAAAATTTAATAATCATATATAAATAAATCAAAATCAAGCTGAGAGAGTAAGGTAGACGTCGTTGGACAATTCAGTTATCAAATTGGTTATGAACTGAATGATGAATTCGGTTATCAGATCGGTTCTGAATCGTATCCAAACTGTGATTCAGCACAATTTGGTTAAAATTTGCACAAATTTGTGCTCGGTTTAATCGAATAAAAGAATCAGGTTTAAGCGAAAAAACAAATCGATATCTCGTTTATAGAAATCCTTAAATTGCTAACACTTTGTTCCTCATTAAGACATAGTCATCTAGGATCGGGCATGTGGCGATGACTCATACAAAAAAAAAGAAAAAATAATAATAAAAAAATTACTTACATATATACATTCAAAGTGACAGTAATTAAATAATATTTACTTTACATTTGCCTGTCAACCAAAAGCAAAAGAATCTTTTGCTCCAATGTCATATTCAAGCTTTAAGAATAATGTTGATTATCAACACACAGTAGTTGAGAATCCGTGCTATCCGTGATCAAGACACTCAAGACACAGTTTTCTACCATTATTAAGACCAACATATTGTACCCCCCTTGCATGAAAATCACAACCATTCTCTTCGTGTACCAAAATAAAACGAAAAGAAAGTCGAAATGGTCAAATGCATTGTCATCAAAACTTACCTCAAAACGATCACAGCTACAACACCTATGAATCTTGTCACGGTCATGAAACATACAACTTTTCTAGCCATATATTCAACAAAAGCAGCAGGTTGCTGTTCGAATTCGTAAGCAAATTAAAAACACTTTAAATAATCAAACTGAATAAATAATACATAAAAATAGAAAATAAAGTTTGTATGTCATTTACAAAGTGACGGCATACATCACATTTTGGGTTATGGTTGGCTATAGCAAGACATATGATACACATAGTTTCTCAACAATAAAAGCTACATGAGCGTTAGAAAGATTTTGATTTTTCACCATATGTGTACCCCATTAACCTGCTAAAAGAAGAACTAAAGAAGCTTCACGTAATACGCGCCAAAGGTGAACCAAAACTGCTCTAAAAGTGTAATAATGTTAATTTTTTTTAATTTTAAAGTATCTAACTAAAAACCTATGGTTTCTTAATTAGTATCTGGTTATTTCCAAATGCACAATAAGCAAGTACTGTTTAATAACCTATGGTTTGCTTAATTAATAACTTATTTAAAGGTACCTGGATTTCAGGATGGTGGAAAAAGGAGTGGTTAACAAATTCCAAAAACAACACCAAAATAAGATTAATAAATAACAAGGATATCATGTTTACCTAATCAAGTATCAACACCTGCTTTATACTAAAAAAACACGACTTCCTTGACCCCATCAGCAGAAAATACCTAAATTCTACAACCAATATCAGCAATACTATCAAGCTTCCTATCTGCAGGCCTGCCGTACACATTGCCGGGGCTAACAACCATTAAGCAATGCCTGCGTGCTGCAATTGCAATTGGCAAATAGCCACAAACATCCCCTAAACCTCCGGTTTTTTAGTATAGTGATGTGTCAGAAGTAACAAAATCAATGTTGTGACACTTGAAGGTATCGTTTCTGCCAACTCCTCATCCACAATAACTTTTTTTTATCAGTAAAATGTTATCAGTATCGCTGCTAACTTAAGTGTCACCTTGGAGTTCAAGCATGGGCTAGTTGTTATCAAAAAAAATTATTAAAATGGTTATGCTGGTTACTTTAATCATAACTTATCTACAATAAATAGCAAAAAAACAAAAAAATAACATAGGTTCTTCGGAATGTGTTGCTGCTATTCTCAATAGTAACTAACGCACATAAAGCAATTCCAAGGTTAATCACAAATACTCCAGTGTACAAAGATCCTCATCATCTATACAAAACACTACCCACTTTCAATTATCAACACAACTTTCATTAATCAACATAAAATTCACAATATAAATCTAAATTGCAGATAAAAAAATAAAACAAATTGATAAACTTCCTTGTTATTCCCACGGTCCCAAATTGATAAACTACCTTTATATCAATAAGAAATCAATACGCCATTAACACAAATCCATCCCATCAATATATTAGGCCTTTTTAACAAAAAAGGGGCACTTTTAAAAAAATAAGAAATCAAAAAAAGTTTTTGTGCAAATAAGTTCCGCCAAAAGTAGTCATTTTTCAAAAGACAACGATTTTGTGTGCACATAAGTTAATGGAAATGGGTCATTTTACAAAAGTCAAACGGTTTCACTTGCAAATAAGTTTGAGTTACAAAGAGCCAACGTGCGCTCAAGTCCAAACATAATTAAACTAAAACAGACCATTTTAACAAAGTCAAACGGGTGCATGTACAAATAAATTTGGGTAAAAAACAGGCCGAGTTCAAGTGCAAATGAGCTCTAGATAAACTGGTCTAAATTTCACTAAAATATACTTTAAAACATCATGTGTCCTCTACTAAAACAAATTTATTTAATATATTAAATTCTTTTTTTTTCATTTTATCAGTTAATAACTACTGAACATAACGGTGGATGACACATTTGATGCCAGATCTAAATGATTAGATATCATTTACAAATGAAGTAAACCAGAATTATAACTACCATATCCATATTTGAAATTTTAGATGCAAAATTCCAACCACATATGTTCCATACTCCATTTTCACTATTACAAACCTACAAGAAAAGTTGTATATAAACCTTCAACAAGAATGAAGTCGTCTCTTTTATGATCTTTTTCAGGACTTAAGTCCTTCATAATTTAAATTCTGCATTAGTTTGAATATTGCTAACTTCATTCACTAACACAAAGATGACATAAGTTTGTTCAAGAACTCAAGATTAAAACACATACACTGTGAGGAAAATTCATATTTAACTCATCAAATGATGAAATCAGCCGTGTCAATAAGCATACTAACTAATTCTCTAAAAACCTATTTGTAATAAAACATTTTAACCTAAATTTAAAATTAATACCGAAAATCAAGCATCCATACCTCTCGTTTATTTTGCTCCGCTGATGTTTTTCGGTCTCGGAACGCCTTGAATGATGAGATAGTCCCTTCTCATATACAATCAATTTAAAAGTTCAATTCGAGAATTATGAATGGAAGCATGCATACATCTAGTTAATCATGATTCGTACGTGTATACAGAGAAACTTTTAAGTGAATCCAAGTATAGATGACTTGGGGAAAGAGGAAGCGTACAGTCTAATACCGATGTGAGGAAGTAGGGGTTATAGAGCGAGAGAGATGAGGCGGAGAATCATTGTTAGGGTGGGGATATAACAGAGATGATGCATTCGACCCTTTATATGACTAAGAAATCAATATGTTTCATTCAATTGGAAATTATTTAATTCCCTAAGCCTTCTATCGCTTCATTCGCATCGTTGAAAACGATTCCTCTTCAACAGAATTATTAGCCATTGATTGCAGTAATTAAGGCGGTGAGAATGTAGATAATGGATGGTTCCATGATTGCGTCGGATATATGACCGGAAACTTGCCGGAGACTTTGACGGGCATTGAATATTGTGGCGTCTCATGAGAGCGAAGGAGGTGAAAGGATGCCTATGTCTATTATAATGTAACTATTATAATGTAATATAGATAAATGTGTTATTAGGTTTGGGGCTCATTTCCTCTGCGTTTACCATTGTATGCCCTAGTTACTCAGGTATGATTTTTAAGTTTTAACACAATGAATACTCATTTACCTTATATATATATAAAAGTTATGGTTATACATATCAAATGATATTACTTTGCAGATGGGTACAAATCACAAGGCAGCATTGATTCAAGAAAGAATAAGAGAAACAAGGATCTAATGTTGGAGAAAAGACCAGTCAAGATGATGTTCGGCTTACAAGCTCCTCCAGCAAGAGTTTGGGCTTTTCCAGGTAATTTGTTTTCAATCTTCTGTACACAATTGCAACATACTAATTTGGTAAACCTTGCTATGCACATAATGTTGAGTTTTAACTATCATTTGATAAAGACATATACAATTAGTTTTAATTTGTTGTGTGCAACTTATATGTGTAACAGCCTATTACCAACCCTGAGCAATATCAAAGTGTGATTAGAATTGAGGATCCCTGTATAACTTCCAAACTTTGACCTCATATTCCTTTTTTTAGATATATTGCAGATTCACTCAGAATGTGAAAGTGAGACAAACATTGGAATCTAACTAATTCAATCATCTTAAAAATAGGAATACAGTTGTCACTGTTGATGTTCTGTAGAATCTTGCACATGTGAATAAATGAAATTAAATAATTAACAAAAGGAGTGGAAACATGCCACTTTGACTCGAATACCCAATCCATTTGATATACGTGAACAAAAGGAGTGCAAACAGGCCAGTTAGACCCTATAGTCGATACGTTTCACTAGCTTTTACTTCATTTAGTTGCAACAGTGAGTTGTGTTCATGTTCTAAGAATTTGGTTTTTCGTGTGAGACTGGAGTCTGTTGTTGTAGTGAAGAAATTGTGATACATAATTGATCTTTTAACCCATATCTGAAGCATTGCCTCATAATGAATTGGGTTGTTACAAATGAATAGCAACTACATCAACAACCTTGATTCCTGACGTGAACGGCCGCTTTCTTGGAACTAATTCATAGCCGCTTGAAATTCGTTCGTTATAGAACTAACACTATATAAACAAATATAACAAGTGTGCAGCAGCATCAACCAACGGAAAAACGTAGTCACGGACTGTGCTATAATGCACCCCAAAAAGGGAAGAACTCCTTCTCAATCCCATTCGTACCATGTCTACTTCTTTACTATGGATCATGTCTTCGGAGGCTAATGTCGGTGAATCGGTTAATATGACATAGATCATATTTGAATATGAATTGTTTTTTTCAATTTATTATTTAGTTATGTCCTGATGGACTAAACATTTTCTTTGTTCTTTTAATTAATGTTTTCAATTCTAACAACTCAGACTACTTGTTCAACATTCATTCTGTAACAT
>NW_027502683.1:0-48117 GCF_021521415.1 Bidens hawaiensis | reverse complement strand
TCGATCATCATATCTTCAAAATTTAAATTCTTGGTTAGTTAGCTGTTACTTGCTTTTTTTTAACAACCAGTTTATTACTTTACCATTTTAATTGGAAATCTTTATTCATATTTAATTAACATTTTTGATACAAACTTTATTTGTTCAGGTGCGTTTTTACAAAACTAAAAAGAAAGAGTCGTGGATTATATATATTTTAAATGATGGTTTTTACTTACACATACATACTATTTTGTGTAATTTGTGTATTCTATGTAATATGTATTTTTTGAGTTGCATAATTTATGTACCTTAGTAATATATAGAGTTGGTAAATTATGTAATTTTGTGTAATTGGGGTAGATACAATTTGGGTAATTTATGTAATTTGTGCATTGTGTAGTGATTTAGGTACTTTGTTTAATTGGTATAGATGCAATTTGGGTCATTGATGTAATTTGTGCATTGTGTAGTTATTTAGGTAACTTGTGTAATTGGTGTAGATGTAATTTGGGTAATTTGCGCATTATTTAGTAATTTTGGTAATTTGTATAATTAGTGTAGATGTAATTTGGGTAATTTATGTCATTTATGTATTATGTAGTACTTTGGTAATTTGTGTACTTAGTTAACAACTATAATTATTTGTGTTATTTGAGTGATTTGTTTAATTTGTATGGGTAAGTTATCTGTTTTTGGATGTAAATCCCAACATGTGTGTAGAGAGCAAAAAAGAAAAAAAAAACGGATTGCCCAAAACGGTTTCAAAAGTAAGAGAATTGTTAATGAATAAGGAATGAAGAAAACTATGTTAACGATTATTACATGTGTATAGCTTATTAAAGTTTTTTTTTAAATAAACATATTTTTTATAAATAATGAAACCTTCTTTTACAAGTATATTGTTCTTATATTATTAAAAATATTGTAATTTAATAAATAAGATACTAATTGTAATAAAGAAATATGATAAAAGATTTGATGTGATGTTTAGTTTTACTTAAATACCCTTTCATAATTTAATGTTATTGTTTCTCTTTCAGACTCAATTTTATATTTTGTTTTAATAACAACCACAAATCTCTACCCTATTAAATTAAATGAGTGGTTGATATTCAGTTCTCAAAGTTCTTATAACTTGGTTTTCAAAATATCTCTTCCCTGTATATATATATATATCCCTTTCCTATATACTATGTGAGTTTTAAGAACTTTAAGAACTCAATTTTAAACCACACATTTAATTAAATGATATGAAATATGTGGCTGAGATTAAATTCAATTAAAAAATGAAGCAGGAGAGAGAACATGTATTTTTGATAATTGCACAAGTTTAAACGTTAGTTATGCATGTGTAAAAAATCGATTCGGCGTGTAAAAAAATACCGTAATTTTTTGTACATCACTTACACTTACGTATTACACTTTTTAAAAAATTTTGTTACGTTGAGTTCTTTCGAGTTTTTAAAACTCAAAGTGGTTCTTAAAATAAATCAATCCTATATATATATGTGTGTGTGGGTGTTTTAACGTTTTTTAACGACGAGATCTATTATCGCTTTTTGCATGTCCTCGGAAATTAAAAGTAGGAGCAAATTCTATCAATTAGTTATCCTTCAACCGTTAACATCCATGCGATAACCTATGACCTTATTCTTTATAATATGATTATTTTTAAAAGGTCCTTGCAAATTATAATATACCTTATATACTAATTTAAGAAAAAAATGGAGTTCGTTGACCCGACCCACTCTATGTGGGTCCGCCCTTGGAGATGCAACTGGCCCATACTCGCCAGACAAACAATTACCGGCCACCACCTCATCATGTTGTTCTTGAACCCGTCGAAACATGGACCCATCGGCGCCACATTGTCCGTTCAATCCTTCTGCTCCCCCTCTCACATACACCCCCAAACATGCTCACTCTCTTATCTCCTTTCTCCAGGTTGTATCACCCGCAATTGATACCCAACGAGGAAATGAAGAATTCGGTGGCGGTGGCGTAGCCAGAAATTTTTTCCTACGGGTTCGGAAAATTTTGAGGGACGAACGACCGACTGTTTATCACTTCGATTTGTGTTTACTATGGGTTTAAAGTCAAAATACACTAATATATAACACTAAAACAAAATTTTGTACGGATTTGACTGAACCTGTTCCTCAAAAGCTGCCTATGCCCCTGGGCCGGTGTATCAGAAGTACCCAGGGTACCCGAGACGTCTACCTTTAGCCCACCCATGACACCCTTATCACTTATGAACGTAGATATTGGACTTTGTTTGTTTTATAAATTGTAACACACAAAATGGTTACAATATGAGTTTCGTATTATCAAAAACAAAAAAAAAAAACATGTGGTTTATAATTTATATTTTATGAGAAAAGATAAAATACAATAATTGCATAACGTACATTAGGTACAAGAATACTTATATTCATATTCATGAAATTGATCCATAAAATCACATCACAAGATCTCGAAATCGTCAATACATATCCAATTAATCATTGGTTCACCGTAATAAACAGTTTTGAATCGTTAATCGATCAATTTTTTACTTTTCTTCACGAAACTGTTTTTGAGCGTTTTAGGTTTTTGGCTGAGCGTTTTAGTATTTTTGCCTTTGAGTGTTTTTGTTTTTTGTCTTTGAACATGTAGCGTACCTATCGTACGTTAAGCGGTTAATCAGATTATTGTACAGTAACCTCACAATACAATAGCATTTTCTAACCTGAAATTTTTACATTATTTAATGACGTAATTACCCTCAATAACCGTTAACAATATCCATGGGATAACTACCTAACACCCTCACAAACGACGTGAACTCTTCCACCTCATTCATGGCGTTCTGAGCTCTAACATCCGCCGTTGAAGCTTCAAAATCCACAAAGTAAACATACTCGAACCGCTTCTTCCTTCCAACCGGCCGGTTCAGGTTCGGTCTACTCTCTATCTTCGTCACTTTAATATTCCTAAACGCAAATGCAGCTAACACCTTATACAACACATTATTATTATTATTATTATTATTATTATTATTATTATTATTATTATTATTATTATTATCATTATCAACATCATTATTATTAGTTCCTTTAGATTCACCGAACACATTCAACATATTATTATTATTATTATTATTATTATTATTATTATTATTATTATTATTATTATTATTTCCTTTAGATTCACCGAACACATTCAACATATTATTATTATTATTATTATTATTAGTTCCTTTAGATTCACCGAACACAATACTAGTTTTAAACCGGTTACCGGTGACCGGAATCACCGGTTCACGAGATAATATTACGAACGTCACGTTATTCGAATCGTCCTCGATTCGATCCGCTAAGATGTTAAGATTATAGATCTCGGCTGCGCGTGACGACGCGATTGCCGTGGTGTCACGGAGGTTGTTCGCGGCGAGGTGTTGTGCAGCTCCGGCGGTTAATGACAGTGATAGTGTCTGGTTAGTTGTGTTCAGAGGAGAAATATCATAACGACATGCGAGTGATATTTTAAGACGGTGGGGATTAGGTAAGGGTGACAGTGACAGCGGCAGCATTCGGGTGTAACCTGCAACGAAAATAAGACATAAATGATGAACATAATGCTTTCTGAATATATTGATGAAAAACGTAACTAAGTATGAACGTATAAATAATTACCGTAATTTTTTCTTATATTAGTTTTGAAAGATGGATTTAAAGAATGCATATTTTTTTGTGATTGATTTTGTGAAGCTTGTTGAAGGAGTATTTGCTAAGCTGAATATTAGGCTGAGGGGTGTGGGGCTTCAACGGGGGCGCTAGAGCCCCTCCGCTCGCGCCCCCAGGCGCTAACACCATACCACCGGGGCGCTAACGGGGGCGCTAACGGGGCGCTAACGCGAAAATCCATGCAGGCGTGAGCCTGTTAGCGGGAGAAGAGAGAGAGGAACTTGTTGAATTTTAGAAAAAGAGCCGTTGGGCTCTTATTAAATTAAAAAAAAAAAATTTTTTCTATATAATACCCCATTTCACCCATTTTTATACCACAACTTCAAACCTTCACCCAAAATCAATTCATCTTCTCAACTTTTTTTAAAAAAATTGGCTGGAAATTGGTACCCAAACCTTGATTCAGATTATATTGACGACGATTTATGGTCGTCACCGCACCAACTGATGTTTTATTCGGAGCCGCAAGAATCATCCGGCTTTCAACCATCCAACACACAACCGTCTCCTAACTTTGTTGTTCCGGAGACACAAGAATCACACGGTGAAGCTACGGGACCAAAAAGACGCGTCCACCGGAAAAAACAACTTGCAACGGACGGGTCGGGACCGGCTTCGACTCCGAGGACGAAACGGAAAGCCACTCCGTGGTCATCGGATGAGAAGGAAGCCTTGTGTCGGGCTTGGATAGTCATTTCTGAGGATCGACGTTGCGGTAATTGTTTTAACGTTTTTAAAAATGATTTTTAATAAAAAAGTTAAATATAAAAGTTAAATGGAAATCTAATTTATTTATTCATTTTGCAGCCGACTACCAAAAGAGCAAGATTTTTTGGACAAAGGTTAGGGAGACGTTCTACATGCTCGTTGGGAGTACAGAGCGGAACGCCGATATGATTTCGGGTCGGTGGTCCGAAATCAGAAAATTTGTTGGCTTGTTTACTAATCTTTTCAACAGGAATAGCGGTCGTATGAGACCAAGTGGCAGTGATGATTTGGCGGTTTACAATTTCACGGTCGAAAAGTGGAAGCAGGAGTGTTTGCGGAGGTATGGGATGGTGAAGACGTGGGACGATTTATTGTTGTGGGAGAGGTTGAAAAGGTGTTCCAAGTGGGTTGAGCTGGTGGCGCCGGACTTTGATGGGAAGTAAGGGCGAAACGGACTAAAACTAGTTCGTCTGGAGCGTATAGCACTTCAACCGGGTCGGATTGCCGCGTTGGATTCGACCTAAACATTGCGGAGGAGGAAACGTCTTCACCGCCGAGGAGGCGGCCATTGGGAAGGGACGCCAAGGGGAAAAAACCGGCTGAGGGGGAAGCCGTAACATCGCCAATCTTGTTGAATCCCTCAATAAATTCAACAAAACCATGGAGGTGGTCTCTAATGACAAAAAGGAAAAAAGTCGAATGAGAGATTTGGACTTTCTTACTAGAGACTTCAGTAACCTAAATCCGGTCGATCAAATGCTAATGGAAAAGCAAAAGGAACGTATCCGAAAGAGGTTGATCGAAGAAGACCAAGCCGAAGAATAAGAATAATGTTTTTTTTAGTACTTTAATTTTTATTTTATTTTTAGATATTAATGGTTTTTTTTTATTAATGTGTGTTTTTTTTAATAATTTATGAGTTTTTTTAATAATACGTTGTTTGAATATATTTATAAAAAAATAAAAAAAAAATTCGCTGGAGCCCCTGCTGGAGCCCCTCCACACCAGGGCCAGGGGCTCCAACGGGGGCTCCAACACCCCCCTTATCCAATTTCTCTCTCTGCCACACGTCATAATATTATTGGTTGGAGCCCTCATTAAAACCTCCATTAAAGCCCCCCACAACCCTCAACCTTAATAACAAGGGGATTGGTGTTTTAATATTGGGATATAATTGGATTAAGAAAAGGTGTATAGAAGACTGGAAAGGTTCAATCTTACGAGTCACACCTACCTAGTTTAAGTTATAATTATAAATATTAATAATATATAATGTCACCACTAATAATTGATGAATCATGAGACTAGACTACCCATTTCTTTTGGATGTCTTCTAGTGTTCTAGATACATGTGCCAAAACAATCACGTTTTACAGATATTATTATTATTATTATTATTATTATTATTATTATTATATTCTAGCATGGTTTATTAACTGATATACAAGCTATTTTGGTATGTTGGTTTTTGTCGGGAGGTTTTGTAACAAAATTTAATACATGCTTGATTGACTAGTGTAACGTATTGGAAATTTGAAGGCTTTGAGAGCAGTGATATTATCGCAAGTTGGTTTTTGTGATGTCGGTTATCATACATACTGATCGTCTGTAAAAATGTAAAATTACAAGAAAAGTTGTTACTTGTTAGTGGTGTTCTACAATGTTTTAATTTACATAAAAGTGAGCACAACTAATAAACGATCATGGTTAATGAAACTTGGGAGAAAAGGATTTGGTCTACACCTAGTTTGATGCTTATATTCGGTGGTTTAAGTCTTTAAGATTGAATAATGGTACGAGTGGCTAAAACGTTATCACATTGCACTCTGTCGTCATGAAGATAACACTTTAATTTAGTCGAAATACATTTCCGACTACTTAAATTGAACATATTGTCGATGTTCACACATTACATTGTTAGGAGTTTATACGTCGTCAACATATGTTGATATTACCACTTAATAACATGTAGACTGTAGTTAAGCATTTCCTCTTCCTCTGACACCTCATCTTAAGTAAAATATGTGATAGATTCAAGCTATATGATTCACTGAAAAACAAATTATTTTGTTAACACCGACCACTAAGTTGTAAAGGTTTAAACAAAGTGTTGATCTTTTTTTAAATTACACAAGACTAAATTTAACCATTATTTTGTTAAAACAAAAGTTTAAAATCTAGCAATAATAATCTTACTATTAGAAGATTACAATAATGGAACCTTGAGTTTCAAAACGTTTTCTACTTAACGAATCGCAAGACGATGTTATGCAATTGCTAGGTTGTTCTTACCATTTGAAAAGAAGAGGTATGACAATGAGACAAGTATTGGTAATCACAGTCTCGTACTTGACCCAATACCCGTCGAGTACTTCGAGTATCGGTATAGCTAGTTTGTTAAAAAGTAAGTTGAGATTCTTTAGTGTCTCTCTTGCATGTGACTTCTAGCGCATAACCCCTTGATTGAAAAACCTCATTTAATCATGTGAGGGAGAGAAAAACACAATAAACGTTTACATGATAATATAAAATAAAATATATATATCGAAGTTTTATACTAGGACGGGATCAAAGTTTTCTATTATTAATATTATTGTCGATTGTGTCTTGTCAGATGTCGTAAGAGTGAATAAATCCCATGTTCTAGTATTACATATTTACATGTCATGACAGCCGATATATGCATAAATGAGGAAAATAATGAGGTGTTAATACTCTGTTTGGGGCAATCTCAATTCTCCACATATATTATTATGTGTTATCATATCCTGTTATTTAAGGATTCCACATCATGCTAAGCAAAACCATAACCATTGCTTCACCTACAAGTGCGTAAATTGTTTTTGGATAAAAACTAAGTCGGGTCGAGTTAAAGTGATTCAAAACCGAGTCGGTCTAAACTGGTTCAGATGTTTTTAAAAAAATAATATGGTTCAGTTTGAAACTTGTTTTAATCCGGTTCGGTTCGGTTTTAACCGGTTTCCAATCAGTGGCAAAAAAGGCCGAAAAAGGTTAAACTTACACTACGTATAAAAATTTTCGGCCGAAAACGGGTAAATTTACATAACTGCCGGGGCCACCCCGGGCCTCAATGAAGCTTCGCCCTTGTTTCCAACGGTTATATCTCTAACCGGTTTCAAATTGGCTGATCTGTTGAGACTGGTTTCAACTAAATCGGTGATATCGATTTTAAATATAAACTGGTTTTGGTGTGTACCTCTAAGCCTCAACTTCACCCAAAAGAAAATGTAGATCCAAAGTGGTAAAAAATTAAACATCAGAGCCTCATAGGTCATAAAAATGGGCAGGATTTGGCAGATTGGGTAATGGGCCAAATGGCCCAACAAGTAAAGTGGTCAATTTTTTGTACTGCGACAACTGACAAGTTGATTAGTTAACTCGATACACGTTTTACACTAATTATTTTATACCTTTTCGCTTTTACTAAGCCTATAAATGAACCGAACATTCAGTGACCTGTTTGTAATCTCTTTGATGGTAAACTTGTTTATGGTCGTTTGTTTAATAAGTGAACAAACATGAAAAAAGAGACCCATCTCTTCGTCAAACAAACTAACTTTCATAAGATTAATTCGAAGAATTAAAACACTTTAATGTTATTTGTCATAAAATTAACTGCAAATATCGCCACCCATTGCGGGAGCAATCCATATAGGAACTGAAAACAATCCCACAAAGACCGGTCAAGTGTACATTGTAATGACATATAGGAACACACATTTCAAATTTGCCAAATTTGAGGAACCTCCAAATCTTATCGTTAGTAATTCACGTGTTTATTTCAATGCTTACAAATGTCGGTATATAAATAAGACAAATGTTTACACTAAACGATATTAAGATTTAAGAACGTGAATCTGAATTCATTTCGTATCTTTTGAATCAAGTAAATATGACATCGAACCATCAATACCAAATTTCGTCTTCCACAAATCATCACACCCTTGTCAACCTGACAACGTCTTTCTAATTCTCACAAGGAATTAGGGGAATATGGCGACAACACTAAACAATAGTGTAAAATCCGCCAAGTATTATTTAGGAATACAATGAAAGATGTTTACAAAAGAAACATAATCAAATGATATCTACTAAAGATAACTATAGTAAACATTAAAGAGCTTTTGGTCTGGCCGACTGCCCGACTGGATATGGCTTTGCCTCAAGGTTATCAAAATAGGTGATTTATGAATAAAGTTAGATTTTCCGTTTTAGAAATAAAAACTGCTAACAAAAACTAATTAATATATTTCATCAAGCACAAGATCACATACCAAACAACAAAACCGTCCTCATTGTAACATAACTGATTGAGAGAGTGACATTCGCAAAACGAAGTTATCATGTGGGAAAGAAGAGACGATCTAGCATGAATGAGAAGAGCTTGTCAAGTTAGCCAGGATGATTGCCAGAAACCAATTCGTAGATCTAGAGAGTGAACCAGATCAGTCGTGATGGAGCTGGCAAGTCATCCTTGGCTACTAAACCAAACGCTCATTCTCTTCATGTAAGATTATCCCTCCTTATATAATATTTCTTTCTTTGTATATATTGTGATGATTTGATCATCCACATGTCCCAAAACCTGTATTTATAGGAAACACAGAATAATTATGGGCAGTTTGCATGCTCATCTACTACCAAGACTACCCCATATTACATCCCTATCTAATCAATATAGAGAATATATTCTATGCATGTAGTCTATCATCTTTTACAACCATTTCTGGACCATGCTTCAAGTTGGTATGTCAAATGATTTCCATTTATGTATATAACGATTTTGGTCTTTATTTTATTTTCGAACGACAATATTAATGTAATCTACTCCTAAATCCTAATACCACAACATTGTTCAACACGGGACTCGAACTCTAGTCTCTTGGGAATTGGGATGACACACCACTTTACACACCACGAGACTTAAACCCCCAATCTCTTTGATAGCCATATGGGTTTTAGAACTTAAAACAGTAATAATAAAACATCTTATTAAATATATTAATGTGGTTATTACTAAATTATTTACAATTTTATTGATAAGTTCTATCGTATTATACTTTGTAACGTTTTAAAAATTGGTTTGTGCTGGCTGGTAATACTAGTTGGCTAGTTGCCACTCACTAGCCGGTACCTTTTAGAAGTTTGAACCACCGGAATTGCCAGTAATACCGGTTTGTACCGCTGTACTTATTTAAGCTCAAGTCGCCTTTAGGCCCAAGACTTTTAGCGGTCCATCCATGAACCATTACCTCCCGATTTTAAGTTTTAATCTACAGGCCTTTGATCAGTTTAACATCGCCATTCGATTTATTTACCATCAAATCAAATTACTCTCAATATTGCCATCGAGCAACTTTTGGATTTTTTTTATGGATTAACTTTTGGATTTTTTTTATTATTAAATCATGTACTTTTTCATGTATTTTTATGGAATTATAGGGTTAACTAGTCAATACGGTTGAACTGCCAGATAAAACATGTTGTCTCATTTCTAAACCCGACCTGGCATGACTAAATAACCAGTTTTTAAAACATTGTCTTTGTAGAACACAACATGCATGTTTTCATTCTCAATTATATATTTTAAAAATTCAAATCCGCTAGTTTTGAACATGTTTCAAGAAGTCAAACGGGAATTTTGCCTCTTTATCTCAATCCTTACTATTTTTGCTATAATTAGGAAACCTATATGCCAAATATGGAAAGAATATATATATATTCGCTAGCCAGATTTGCAAGCATATTTAAATGCTTAAAGCGAACCAAAAGAAAATGTTTTTCAATTAGACTTTGACCCCTCAATTATGGGGTTACGAATCAATATCATTCACATCGGTAGTGTTAAACATATCAATAGTTCTTATTAGCCGACGCCAACGCCAAATAATCGACTTTTTGAATAGCTAACTTTGAGCTCGGATGCTAAGAAAAAGTATCGATGCAATATTGCCATGTTTTTAGAGTTATCGAAAGACCAATCACCGATAAATATAGCATTTATTGTCAGAAAAAGAAAATAAAAGGGATAAAAACGGACCTTAGTTAGGATTCTCCACTCCATGAAAGATACACGGATTCATGACAAGTTTCATCATAATATTTAGAGCTTCCATAGCTATGATATAAAAAATAAATAAGGTGAGATTAAGTCACCTTAACACTTTTCTTTTTATATTGAATTCCTTTGTTAGAGGTGCAAGCCCCAGAGAGACCACAAATCCATTTTCTCCAACGTGAAGGAGACTTCATATGACTCAATGACTTAACTTATAACATTATTCAAGAATTCTCAATGCAATGATTCAAAAGCTTTTTCGAAATCAATTTTGAAGATTATTGCCTTATGTTTCTTCTTTAAACAAGAGACAAGTCTCATTGATGATATGATACGCTTCCTATATGTTTTTGTTAGGAAGAAAAGCCGAGTTTCATCAACAAGTGAACATATAACCTTTTTTCAATCTAATTGCAAGAACCTATAAGATAACTTTGGAGACCAAGGATCCGTTTTCTTAGGAATTACAGCAATAAACGAAAATTTGCATCCCAAGCTCATATCGACCGCCTCATATAAGTAATCCATGGCATTCTCAAAGTCGTCTTCAAGAAGACTCTAAAGGACCAAAACTCTTTAACGAACTTAAAAGTATAACCATCGTGGCCCGGTGCCTTTTCACTGTACTAATACTTAGTATTCAAACGAACCTAAAATCAATACTAATTGTTACATTATCTATAAATCTATAATTAGAGTGTCTTGCATATTTATTTAGTTAATTTTGGTTTTAAACATATTATAAAAAATTTAGTTAAATATTGTACATAAGATATATTATGAATGTCTAAATTTAAGTCTTCGAATAACGTTTAAGGTAAATTTATATAATTCTCTGCCGAAATACTACACTTAAGATAAAATATATAAATATAATAAAGTTTGTGACTTTGTGCTCACAAAAGATTTCGTAAGCAAGTTGGACCTTAATACTTTTTTCGGAGTTTTGGGCCAAAAAGCTTATCTATTACATAACAATTTGATCTTAGATTATATTGGGCTAAGAAACGAAAACCCAATGAAAGTTTAGTTAAAAGATTTAGGAAAATTGGATTTTAATAATCCCAACTTTACGCAGTTGGCCGATAATAATCCCAACTTTGAATATAGCTGTCACTGGTCCCAACTTTCACACTATTTGTTTTCATTGAACCCCCGTTAAAAAAAATTAACGGCGTTAAGTTTTTTTCAAATTTCAAACTGATATTTTAGGGCTTTTGATCGGAATGGGTATACGAGTCGATTGATGTAAAACTTACCTTCAAATAGCGCTTCAAACAGCTTGATTTTTGTTAATTAATAGTTTAAATATCGGAACTAAAGCATCCTTTAGTCGTTTGGACCACTATTTGGAGGTAAGTTTTACATCAATCGACTCATATAGTCATTCTGATCAAAAGCCCTAAAATATCAATTTGAAATTTGAAAAAACTTAACGCCGTTAAGTTTTTTTTAACGGAGGTTCAATGAAAACAAATAGTGTGAAAGTTGGGACCAGTTACAGCTATATTCAAAGTTGAGATTATTATTGGCCAACTGCGTAAAGTTGGGATTATTAAAATCCAATTTTCCAAAGATTTATGATTAAACTTTAAAAACACTTTATAACAACCTTTTTAAAATATGAATATGAACTTTTAATTAAAATAACTTTTAAACTGGTTAATAGGTTAACCAATTTATCAAACGTGTTGTGTTTGTGTTAACCCATTTGTTAAATGTGTCCTGTTAGTCAACCCAAAACTTAATTTTTTCATACCTTATCAATCATTTGCCGACTAGTTCATAAATCATTTTAATTGTGATTTGAACTTTCTTTAAAAATTTACTCTCAATGTAGCGTATATCCACCTAGCAATCATCTTTGGTTTGGTACTTTCGTAGAGTTATATGCAGCTACAAATGTGTACACAAATATTTTTGTAATTTCGTTAAGTTTAATTGAATAGTACTTTTTTTAAAGTATACGTGTTATCGTCAAGAATGTCTTTTGTTATAGAACCGACATGATTACGGATGATGTTAAGGTTTTCTTCACCTTTTTACATTAAGGGGGTGTTTGAGATTACTTATTAACTTTTTTAAAAGGAATAAGGTGTTTGAGATTACTTTTAATGTGAGAGCAAAAAGTTAATAAGTTACACTTTTGTAACTTACTGACTTATTGAAAAGTTTTAAAGAAGTTAAATAAGTAATCCAAACACCCCCTAAAAGCAAAATATTTTAGTCAATTTTTTTTATATTTTACTTTTTTACTTTTTCTTTACGTTAAAATGTTAGCTCAAACTGAAGATGCTGATTAAAAAATGTTATATTGAACTAGATAAGACATTATTAAACTTTGATTCTTGTAGAAGAAAAAGAAAGCCACTAATTATCTTTCAGACACGGCTATAAAGATGTCATGATGGTTCATGAATCAAATATCTTGTTCTTTGCCTAGTTAGGTTTTGACTTAAGACTATCCAAGTTTTGACTTTTGACTATCTTTCTGACTTGGTAAAACATCTAATTCTTTAGGTTCTTTCTGTCCATTGGTGATGGATTAATATCATGGTTCTAGTTAGATTTGGGCAAATAAACCGATTATCCGAACTGATCCAAAAATCGAACCGGTTTGAAATCGATTATGTAGAAACCGGTTTGGAACTGATTGAAACCGTAGGTCTGAACCGGTTTGTAACTGTCTCCACCACAACCAGTTTCAAACCAGTTAACTGAACCAAAACCTGTCAAAACCCGAACCGAAATCGATCATAACCTGGTCAAAAAACTGCTATAAATGCTAGCTGAACCCTAACATCTGAAAATTTAAAGTAGCACAAAAGGAATCAGTATTTATGACTAAGATATCGAAATGTGATATAGTAATAAAATATCGTTAACGTTCAAACAACTTTTTAAGACCTAATGCGACTTTGTATAACGTAAAATAACTCACTAACACGTGATAAGGTTCATCGTCATACACATGTTATTAACACGTATTTATAGAACTTAAGAAGCAAAACTATTATCAACATGACTAAAATGACATTATGGTCATTATTTCCTTTTGGTTACTGAAGAAACACTAACCGGACCCCGGGCAGATTACTGGTAACCTGGGGGTTAGATAGATGTTTCCCACGAGGGGTTAGACCCTTGGAAGATGGTTCTTCTGATAACCTGCAAAACAGACACCGTGAGCTCGTCACTGAGAAGGGGGGGTTCCTCCTTGTGACCACCCTCCGGCGTGAGAATCAGACTAGATTGCTCTTTAAATATAAAAGTATATTAAGAGATTGCTAGAGCAGATATCAGGTATAATATGATGATAATGTAGTAAGATATGATAAGATGAGATGGTCATACCATTTGTGGTATTTATAGCCGAAGGTAGGTTTCCAAAGAGGTATGGCCGGCTGCAACAGTGTTCCTGTTCCACCAACAGTAGCCTACGCACGTGCCCTGCTGGTAGTTGGTGGGTAGGTAGCGGCTGATAGTGACCAGGCCTGCTGTATACTATTCATGTTCCACCAACTGACGGCTACGCACGTGGTATGGCAGTAGTTGGTGAGTAGGCAGCGGCTAATAGTGACATACAGTGCAGGAGCATGCTGCTCGCCATACTGTTGTCAATAAGCTGTCGTATCTTTAGTCAGATCTTTTTCTCATACCTCGTCAGGTACAGTACAGAAGATCTTCCTGTATCGTACGGACTGGCTTATTTGGGCGGGAGTATTCCCCCTCCCGCCCTTGTGCGGGATAGTTCCCGGCTTCGCTCATTCCTTCAGGTGACACTGAGTGATTGAGAGCTAAGTGCCTTGTGCGTGTAGCCCTGCTGCGCGGGTGGCCTTCCCTGATGGCTTGTATCCGAGGCTGCGGGGACGGGCGGAGTCCTTCACCATCGGGAGGCATATCCTGCGGGACCAGCTTGCGTACTGCGCGTAAGGACATCACGTCTCTGAGCATGGTTGGTCCTGCGGATCCAGTTGGTTTCTGCGCAGACGTCCCTCTTCAAGGTGAGTCTTGCGGGTCCAACTAGGCTCTGCTGGGACCTACCTCTTCAAGTCCCCCCAGTCCAATGTTCTTCTCATGAGTGTTTAATAAAGTGAGGTGAACTTTTGGACTTTAAGCAGAGGGTTTTGAAAAGGGTTTTTTAAGGTTTTCCATGGGGATTCTTCCCGCGGAAGTCCTTGTCACTTGCAGAAATTCCCGAGTTTCCTGCTTGGTCTTTGGGTATGATGCGGGTAGGCTGTAACCTCCTCGCAAGTCAGGAGCGTTGAGTCCTACTTGTGTGGATTCTCCGTGAGGTTTTGGTAGTTTTGAACATAGTGATCAATTATGTTAAAACCACCAATTCCATCCTGGAGCTTCAAACAACGTAGTTCTCGACGTTCCCGCTATGCGGGGATGTTATTTCCGTTTACGCAAGCATTGCCCAGAAGATCCTTCTTGGTTTCAATTCCCAGCGGAGTGCTAGGTATGTGAAGGGTTTTGCCTTAACACTGTACCAGCGCTCGTCTTTGTAACACCCCGACCAAAGGCGGATTATACATCGGGGCGCCACATATTGTTTCATTACTCGTGACACTATTGGGTGTCAATATTTAATAAATACATTCATTCGCGCACGCGCAGGGTAAACACAAGATAACATAAATCATCATAAATCAATATATTATAAATCATAATAATAAAACAGCAATAACTTGTCTTGATACATTTTAATCTAGGTCCAAAATAAAGAAAACTTCCTAGGTGTCCACAAGCTCCAAAACAGCTACTGCAAACCTGAACATGTGTTAAAATAAACGTCAAACACTTGCGTGTTGGTGAGAAATCAAGTTTAATACAATACATAGATGACAATAAATCTGCGCGCAACATGTGTATGTCTGGGTTTCAACAAGGGTGTAATCAGATCGGGACCAACTCTAAGAGACAAGACTGCCAGTGCTCACAATTGAGCTCACAAACAAGACTAACTGTGCAAGTGTAACAAAAGAGAAAATCATAAACGATAGTTCTCCCGTGTTCATCTAATGGTACCATGAAAACTGCGGAATAGACCGACAAGACGGTTAATGATCCACACATACAAATAACAGCCAAGTCTACGTCCTCAACACATGGGATACTGCGCGACTAAAGTTCATAAACAAGTTTAAGACTCTAAGTTTGTATGAACACATGAACATCCCAAAACATTAAAAGCAAAAAGGGATTAGGTACGAGATTACTCACATGATAAAGATGCGATGATAGATAAAGCAAGAACCAAACAAGCAAGTTAACCTATAAGTAAAGATTATTGTTTTAACGATCGGTTTTAAGTCTTGATTATAAGTTAGCATAATTAATAAGTAAATTATTATATATATATATATTACCGGAAAAGCAGGGCAGAACAGGGAGGAAGACGGAGGCAATAGAGGAGGGAGGCGGCTGAAGAACAACGGCAGAGAGCAAAAAGGGAGGAAGAGAATAAGTGTAGTGTGTGAAGTGTTAAGAAAATAGTACTATATATAGGCAAACCCTAGGGGACACAAACCCTAGAAAAGATCTCCAAAAGTAAAAGAAAAGATATCAACAGAAGAAAGTTCTGAAAAGTAAAGATATCAAAAGATATGGTAGCAGGGAAAAAGAGAAAAAGGCTGACAGGATTCAGAAAAAGGCATGGGAGAGGACAGATAAAGTTACTGGTCAAGCATGGCAAAAGCAGATCTCAAAAGATTATGTCAGTCACTTTATCTACCAACCAATGGGGTTGGTGCGCATGCTGCGCTGAAAGTAACTTTTCAGACATAAAGCAGATTAGGTCAACAGCTCAAAAGATAAGACAACTCAAAAGCAACGGCTAGATTAAACAGAAGAAAACTCAAAAGTTTTAGCGCGAGAAGGCTAAGGCGCTAAGGCAAAAGTGCGCGAGCGCGAAGGCAGACAGAACCAACCTTAACGCGTCGCGGGAAGAATCAGATTTCTTAGCGCGCCGCGGGAGGAACTAAAATTCCTAGCGCGCCGCGGGAAGAACTATAATTCTTCGCGCGTCGAGGGATGAACTACGATTCTTAGGGCGCTGCGAGAAGAACTACAAATCCTTAGCGCGTCGCGGGAAGAACTACCGTTCTTAGCGTGCTGTGAGAAGAATTACAATTCTTAGCGCGCTGCGAGAAGAGTTTGTCTCGCGAATCGCTGTACAGGTGGTCTTCACGCAGGATTCCTTGTAAGGGGTCTGGCGCGTGGAGCTGCGCAGACAACCTTAGGCGGGAAGGAACAAAGGACAGGCAAAGAGTTAGAAGAGGGAAACAAGGCGTAAGGGCGGGACGGCGACAAGAGGGAAAAGAAGGCGGAAAGAGAGAAGGAGAGGGACGGAACGGCGGAAAGAAAGAGAGAGAAAGAGGCGGGAAGGAAAATATATATATTATTATTAAAAATAAAGTATAAGTATAAATAAATACTAAATCATAAAAGAAAGAGATCGGGTCAGAGAAACGGGTACCTGGGTCGGGTCGGATCGGGGCAGATGTCACAGTCTCCCCTACTTTAAGAAATTTCGTCCCGAAATTTATCTCGAAATAGGTTGCGCAGAGAACAGGTGCGGGTACTTGATCTTCATTTGATCTTCCCTTTCCCATGTAAACTCGGCTCCGCGCTTGGACTCCCAGCGAACTTTCACGATAGGGATACGACTGCGCTTGGTTTGCTTAACCTCGCGATCCATAATCTCAACAGGCTTCTCAACGAAATGCATAGTTTCATCAACTTGAACTTCATCAAGTGGAATGTGAAGGTTCTCGTCAGCTAAACACTTCTTGAGATTGGATACATGGAACGTTGGATGCACATTACTGAGCGCGGGCGGCAGGTCAAGTCTGTAGGCAACTTTTCCCACACGCGCGAGAATCTTGAATGGACCAACATATCGAGGAGCAAGCTTACCTTTCTTCCCAAAGCGGACAACACCTTTCCAGGGCGACACTTTGAGGAGAACAAGATCACCAACTTGAAATTCGAGAGGCTTCCGCCTACGATCTGCGTAACTCTTCTGTCGGCTCCTGGCAGTCAGCAGATGATCACGGATCTTGGCGATTTTATCGGTTGTCTCTTGAACAAGTTCGGGTCCTGTGATTTGAGTTTCACCCACTTCGCTCCAACAAATCGGGGAGCGGCACTTACGACCGTAAAGTGCTTCAAATGGGGCCATACCAATACTGGAATGATAGCTGTTATTATAAGAGAACTCGATCAAAGGCAGGTGTGAATCCCAATTACCTCCAAAATCAAGAACACAAGATCGGAGCATATCCTCAAGAGTCTGAATAGTTCGCTCAGACTGACCGTCAGTCTGAGGATGATATGCCGTACTCATGTCCAAGCGAGTTCCTAGCGCAGATTGGAGAGATTTCCAAAAGCGAGATATAAAACGGCCATCGCGATCGGATATGATGCTCAAAGGAGTACCATGGCGGCAGACAATTTCCTTGACATAAAGCTGCGCGAGTTGCTCAACACGGTAGTTTTCACGAATGGGCAGAAAGTGAGCAGACTTAGTCAAACGATCCACTATTACCCAAATGCTATCATGTTTGCTTGCTGTCAAAGGTAACTTGGTAATAAAGTCCATCGCTACACATTCCCATTTCCACGTAGGAATTTCTGGTTGTTCGAGCAAACCAGATGGGCGTTGGTGTTCAGCTTTCACTTTAGAACAAGTCAGACATTTAGCTACGAACACAGCAATATCCTTTTTCATACCGGGCCACCAATAAGTAATGCGCAAATCCTTGTACATCTTATCAGCGCCAGGATGAATAGAATACCTAGATTTGTGCGCTTCACTCAGGATATCAGCGCGAAGATTCTCATCAAAGGGAATCCAGATGCGATTGAGATAGCAGAGAATTCCACTCAGATTAGGGACAAAGAGTGCTTCCGCGCCACACGCTAACTCGGCGCGAAGGTTACCATTACTGATGGATGCGCGCTGCGCGTCACGAATACGCGATTCAAGGTTGCTTTGAATCGGCGCGAAGTGAAGCTGCGTGCGCGGCAAAATACAGTTAAGCTGGCAGGGTTTTCGGCTGAGCGCATCGGCTACCACATTAGCCTTACCAGGATGATACCGGATCTCACAATCATAATCGCTGATGAGTTCGTTCCATCGGCGTTGCCTCATGTTAAGTTCCTTTTGATCAAAGATATGCTGAAGGCTTTTATGGTCAGTGTAAAGGATACACTTAGTACCATAAAGGTAGTGTCTCCAGATCTTCAAGGCAAAAACAACTGCACCAAGTTCGAGATCGTGAGTTGTATAATTCTTTTCATGAACCTTAAGTTGCCTTGATGCGTAAGCGATAACCTTGCCTCGTTGCATAAGAACACAACCGAGACCTTGGTTGGAGGCATCGCAGTACACGACAAAATCATCATTACCCTCGGGTAGCGCAAGAACAGGAGCTTCACACAACAATCGCTTGAGCGTTAGAAAGGCTTCTTCTTGCTTCGAGCCCCAAATATATGGTTTACCTTTGTGCGTTAGAGCTGTTAAAGGCAAAGCGATCTTTGAGAAGTTCGAAATAAATCGCCGGTAGTAACCAGCTAAGCCCAGAAAGGAACGGATCTCAGAAGGAGAGGATGGCGTAATCCAGTTCTTGATTGCTTCAATCTTGGATGGGTCGACATGAATACCCATCTTGTTTACAACATGACCAAGAAACTGTACTTCATCAGACCAGAATTCACACTTGGAAAGCTTAGCATAGAGTTGCTCAGCTCTAAGCTTTTGCAACACCAACCGAAGATGTTGCTCGTGCTCGGCCTTGGTCTTAGAATACACCAGAACATCATCGATAAACACAATCACGAATTTATCCAAGAAAGGCCTACACACCCGATTCATTAGATCCATGAAAACGGCGGGTGCGTTGGTTAAACCGAAGGACATGACCAAGAATTCAAAATGGCCATAACGAGTTCGAAAAGCAGTCTTCGGAACATCTTCATCGCGGATGCGCAACTGGTGATAGCCAGAGCGGAGATCAATCTTCGAGAAACAAGAGGCACCTTGGAGTTGATCAAAGAGGTCGTCAATACGCGGTAAGGGATACCGGTTTTTAATGGTGAGTTTGTTCAACTCGCGGTAATCAATACACATGCGAAACGATCCATCTTTCTTTTTAACGAACAACACCGGAGCACCCCAGGGCGAAGAGCTAGGGCGAATGAATCCTTTAGCAGTCAACTCTTGAAGTTGGCTTGCCAATTCTTGCATCTCAGCGGGCGCAAGACGGTAAGGAGATTTAGCTACGGGGGAAGCACCAGGGACAAGATCAATATGAAACTCGACTTCACGAGCGGGGGGGATACCAGGAAGATCATTAGGAAAAACTTCAGGGAAATCACGCACAACAGGGATATCGCGAAGCTTCTTCTCTTCAGCAGGTTTAACCACATGGGCTAAGAATGCAACACACTTCTTCCGCATGAGTCTTTGGGCTTCGGCGCAAGACATAAGTTTAAGACCACTGGAGGGTTTTTCGCCGTAAATATGAAGATCACCATTTTCTCGAGGTATGCGAATCAATTTCTTGGCGCAAATAACTTCGGCGCGATTCTTCGAGAGCCAGTCCATACCAATGATAACATCAAAGCTTCCAAGAGGCATGGGGATGAGGTCGATTAGAAAATCGTTTTCGTTAAGGTTAAGCGTACAATCTTTAATCACCGAGTTTATTAAAACAGTTTCACCATTAGCCAATTCAACTGAAAAATTTTCTTTTAAATCGTTGCGCGGTCGCGCAAGCTTCTGCTCGAAGGCGCGAGAGATAAAACTTCGATCGGCGCCAGTATCAAAAAGTATAGAAGCATAAAATCCGTTAAGCAAAAATGTACCATTAACTACGTCATTATTCGCTTGCGCTTGGTGCGCGGTTATATTAAAAGCTCGTCCACGCGTCACTTGGTTCGAAATCTGGTTCACCGGATTCGCTTGTGTGATTTGCACTTGTAGTCTCGGGCACGCGTTCCGGAAATGACTGGGATCACCGCAGTTAAAGCACGATCTGGGTCGTGGGTTTTGGTAGATTGATTGTGGGTTCTGCGGGTAGACTGGTGGTGTTGGCGCAATTGGATTGGCGGGAGGGACTCTACAGTTCTCAGCAGTGTGACCAGTACGGCCACATCGGTTACAAAGTCGACACGGGGTTTGGGTTGGGTGGTGAAATCTACAGGTTGGGCAGAAGGGATGGTTTCCTGTGTAAGGTTTCTTAGTTGGTGGGGCAGGGAGTGCGGGATTGGTTAGGGCATAGTTGTGGACTACAGGGGGAGTTGGGTAGGCTGACAGAGGGTTAGGCGCGTAAACTGGGGGTTGATAAATGGGTTGCTGGACAATGGGCGGGTTGGTAAGCGCATAGGCCTTGCGCCTGCGCTTGAGGTTGTTACGGTTTGAAGGTTCAGGTTTGGTTTCTGTTGGTTCAGGGGCAGTCTTGGTGAGTTTGGTCTTCTCAGTTCCCCGCAGGAACAGGGTTCCTGCTCTGACATGGTTGTCGCTGAGCACAGCGGCCAACTCGATGGCGTCAGAGAGGGTAACTGGGTTTCTGGCCCATACAGAATCTTGAATTTCCATGGGGAGACCCCCAAGGAATTTCTCGATTGCTCGGCGTGAAGGGGTAACAAGGTGAGGGACCAGTAAGCTTAGCTCGTGGAAGCGCGTCGCGTACTCGCGCGCTTCGCCACTGTATTGCTTCAAGTTCCAGAATTCTTCCTCCAGGCGCTTAACTTCGTTGGGAGGGCAGAATTCTCGCGTAAGAATTTCCTTGAATTCCTCCCATGTCATGCTAGAAGCAGCCTCTGCGCCACGCGCATGAGCTACTCCATTCCACCATGTAAGCGCTCTGGATTCCAGGACACTGGAAGCATACAGGGTTCGTCTGTCTGAGGGGCATTGGGTGTGGAGGAAAGTGTTTTCTATTTTCTCAAGCCACTGGAGCATCACGGTGGCTCCTTCAAGACCTGTGAACTTTGGAGGGTTACCCGCGTTAAAGGACTTAATGTTGTAACTAGAGGTGTTGGTATTGTTTTGGCTCAAAGCTTGGGCTATCGCGGCGGCCATTTCCTGGGAACGTTGCTGTCTACGCATGCGCGAGGCTTCTCTTCTCTGAAATCGGCGAGATAGCGGAGGCATTCTATAAAAATTTTAATTTTAGTTAATATCTTGGTTTTAGCGCAAAGTTTTAATCTTATAAAGCTTGGTTTCACGGAGTCAGTTACAGTCAAAAGTTAAAGTAAAATAAATGACCCTAAATGCAGACTTAATAAAGGTAACAAATTCGAATCAAGAATCGACAATTCATGTATCACCATGACTTTTCAATCCTCAATATAAAACATACAAGAAAATGAGTATTGGAGGTTGACAATTCATGTATCACCATGACTTTTCAAGTCTCCAACCTCAGAACATAATCGTAAATGGAAATTGAAAATCAACTATTCATGTATCACCATGACTTTTCGGATTTTCAATCCCAACAAACGAATATGTAAGTAAAATCAATAAAAATCGAAATTCACAAAAATCGAAATATCGCGGAATAAAACATAAAATCATATACTGCGCAAGCGCGAGCATATTCATAAATAACGAGTAATTAACAATAAGCGCGCAAACATGAGATTTCTCTCATGCGCGAGAAGGGACTCTTAGGTATTCAAGGCCGTTACGTCTAACCACCTATCCTAAAGTCAACGAGCTCTGATACCAATCTGTAACACCCCGACCAAAGGCGGATTATACATCGGGGCGCCACATATTGTTTCATTACTCGTGACACTATTGGGTGTCAATATTTAATAAATACATTCATTCGCGCACGCGCAGGGTAAACACAAGATAACATAAATCATCATAAATCAATATATTATAAATCATAATAATAAAACAGCAATAACTTGTCTTGATACATTTTAATCTAGGTCCAAAATAAAGAAAACTTCCTAGGTGTCCACAAGCTCCAAAACAGCTACTGCAAACCTGAACATGTGTTAAAATAAACGTCAAACACTTGCGTGTTGGTGAGAAATCAAGTTTAATACAATACATAGATGACAATAAATCTGCGCGCAACATGTGTATGTCTGGGTTTCAACAAGGGTGTAATCAGATCGGGACCAACTCTAAGAGACAAGACTGCCAGTGCTCACAATTGAGCTCACAAACAAGACTAACTGTGCAAGTGTAACAAAAGAGAAAATCATAAACGATAGTTCTCCCGTGTTCATCTAATGGTACCATGAAAACTGCGGAATAGACCGACAAGACGGTTAATGATCCACACATACAAATAACAGCCAAGTCTACGTCCTCAACACATGGGATACTGCGCGACTAAAGTTCATAAACAAGTTTAAGACTCTAAGTTTGTATGAACACATGAACATCCCAAAACATTAAAAGCAAAAAGGGATTAGGTACGAGATTACTCACATGATAAAGATGCGATGATAGATAAAGCAAGAACCAAACAAGCAAGTTAACCTATAAGTAAAGATTATTGTTTTAACGATCGGTTTTAAGTCTTGATTATAAGTTAGCATAATTAATAAGTAAATTATTATATATATATATATTACCGGAAAAGCAGGGCAGAACAGGGAGGAAGACGGAGGCAAGAGAGGAGGGAGGCGGCTGAAGAACAACGGCAGAGAGCAAAAAGGGAGGAAGAGAATAAGTGTAGTGTGTGAAGTGTTAAGAAAATAGTACTATATATAGGCAAACCCTAGGGGACACAAACCCTAGAAAAGATCTCCAAAAGTAAAAGAAAAGATATCAACAGAAGAAAGTTCTGAAAAGTAAAGATATCAAAAGATATGGTAGCAGGGAAAAAGAGAAAAAGGCTGACAGGATTCAGAAAAAGGCATGGGAGAGGACAGATAAAGTTACTGGTCAAGCATGGCAAAAGCAGATCTCAAAAGATTATGTCAGTCACTTTATCTGCCAACCAATGGGGTTGGTGCGCATGCTGCGCTGAAAGTAACTTTTCAGACATAAAGCAGATTAGGTCAACAGCTCAAAAGATAAGACAACTCAAAAGCAACGGCTAGATTAAACAGAAGAAAACTCAAAAGGTTTAGCGCGAGAAGGCTAAGGCGCTAAGGCAAAAGTGCGCGAGCGCGAAGGCAGACAGAACCAACCTTAACGCGTCGCGGGAAGAATCACATTTCTTAGCGCGCCGCGGGAGGAACTAAAATTCCTAGCGCGCCGCGGGAAGAACTATAATTCTTCGCGCGTCGAGGGATGAACTACGATTCTTAGCGCGCTGCGAGAAGAACTACAAATCCTTAGCGCGTCGCGGGAAGAACTACCGTTCTTAGCGTGCTGTGAGAAGAATTACAATTCTTAGCGCGCTGCGAGAAGAGTTTGTCTCGCGAATCGCTGTACAGGTGGTCTTCACGCAGGATTCCTTGTAAGGGGTCTGGCGCGTGGAGCTGCGCAGACAACCTTAGGCGGGAAGGAACAAAGGACAGGCAAAGAGTTAGAAGAGGGAAACAAGGCGTAAGGGCGGGACGGCGACAAGAGGGAAAAGAAGGCGGAAAGAGAGAAGGAGAGGGACGGAACGGCGGAAAGAAAGAGAGAGAAAGAGGCGGGAAGGAAAATATATATATTATTATTAAAAATAAAGTATAAGTATAAATAAATACTAAATCATAAAAGAAAGAGATCGGGTCAGAGAAACGGGTACCTGGGTCGGGTCGGATCGGGGCAGATGTCACAGTCTTATGGTTACTTTACTTCCAAGGTATTCCTGGCGTCAATTCCCTGCGGGTGCTAGGTATGTGAAGGGTTTTGCCTTTACACTGTACCCGCACCCGTCTTATAGTTACTTGGTTGCCGAGGAATATTTGGCTTCAATTCCCTGCGGGTGCTAGGTATGTGAAGGGTTTTGCCTTAACACTGTACCCGCATCCGTCTTACGGTTACTTGTTCGCCAAAGTTTACTTGGCTTCAATTCCCTGCGGGTGTTAGGTATGTGAAGGGTTTTGCCTTTACACTGTACCCGCATCCGTCTTACGGTTACTTGTTTGCCAAGGTTTACTTGGCTTCAATTCCCTGCGGGTGCTAGGTATGTGAAGGGTTTTGCCTTTACACTGTACCCGCATCCGTCTTACGGTTACTTGTTTGCCAAGGTAAGGGGTATTTTCCCGCTTACTTTTTAATATTTTTAAATTTTGAATTTTGAAATTCGAAAGGTTGGTGGAAAGATAGGAACAGTCCAAACCTCTGAAACGTCGTGCGACAGTTTCTTCTGACTGTGTCAGGACGTGCAGGAAGTTATGGTGACGTGACATTATATGGTCATTCCAGACGCTTTTTACGGCGCGTGGGCGCGATTTTTCGGGCGCGTGGCCGCGAAATTATTGGCGCACGTCCTGTCAACAGCTGTTGCCAGCCTGCTTTTTGCCACGTGTCATAGTTTCATTGCACCTTCGATTTCTCTCTCCTCCGCATTAAATTCACCGCATTAATTGCGATTAGTATATAAAGGGGGAGAGGCCTCTTTGTAATCCACACTTTCACCTTTCTTCTTCTTCTTAGTGATTTCCGGCAAATACTCCCCTTTTCAGGCAAGCATTTTCCCGAAATCACTTTCTTCTTTCTGCAAAATGTCTTCCCATGATGCTGAAGCTGTAGCCGACGATAGGAGTACTGCTGGCGAGTGCCAGTGTGCTCTACCTGTCGATCAGTACCAGTATATCGTCAGGAAATTCATGCTTGAGTCTCTTGAGCCTGAGTTTCCTGAATCCCACCAGACTGTGTACGATGCCCCCAGTGGCAAGATCGGGGTATATGCTGCATTCTTTGTTTATGGGAACCTTAGGTTCCCATTGACAAAGTTTGTGTACCGTGTCCTGGAGAGGCACGGTGTGCACCTGACCGAGGTGCATCCGATGGCGATTGCCAAGGTCCGGCACTTCGAGTGGGTGTGCCGGATTCTGGGTATTGAGCCCTACGTGGACCGCCTGATGACCTTCTATACTTGGAGGTGCGTCCAGGGGTGGTACACCCTGACAACCCGTATTAAGGGTTTAAAGATCTGCGTGACCGAGCGCAGTCTCCGATCGTGGAAGCGGGAGTTCTTCTACATCTCTGCCCGCGCCATCCCCATTGCCATGAAGTTCAAGAAGGGTCAAGCGCTTCCGAGCCTTCACGCTTCCAGCTACCAGGAGGCGGAATGGTTCGCGAAGATATCCCGGGTCCAATCTCCGGTTTACCGGTTTGCGGAGTCCGGGATGGTGCTGCTGGGGATGAGCCGGGTATGGAAGGAGGCGTCTCGGTTTCCTATCCTTCTCGAATACGGTTTGAACTCTATTCCTTATGGTATGTCTTGTCTTTCTTGCTGATATTAGTTTATTTTCTAACTGTTTCTTTTCTTTCAGAGGGGAATAATTTGGAGTCGCTCCTGTTCCTGCGGGAAGCTGACGGTCCCGTGCGGGTGGGCACTCGTGCTCTGGACGACAATGAGTTGCCCATCCTGGAGCAAACGGCGGATCGGTTTGTGGAGGCCTATCCGCCGGGCCAAGAGATCCTGAGCCACCGGCGGCCAGGTAAGGCGATATTCTATCCTCAACCCCTCAATGCTGTACCCGCTGCTGGAAATCCTTACATCCTGTCTTCTTCTGAGGAATCAGCAGATGGTCCTCCCCTTGTGCGGAAGAAGAAGGCTGCCGGAGGGAAGGGAAAGGAGAAGGTGGCCTCCACGGCTGATCCGGTGCTTCTATCTGACACAGAGTCAGATAGTGAAGAGGTGGCGGGGAACCCCGGTGGTGAGAAGACCACTGCTCCGGAGGCTACGACTGTTACCTCCGGAGAACCAATGACGACGACGGTGACCGGCGTCAAGAGATCGGCCCCATCGGGCTTGTCCCCGCCCCTCCGTACGTTCAGGCTCAAGAAAACCCGTAAGTACAAACATTCTTTTTGTAGATTTATCACTTCATAAATTTATTAACACTTATCTTCTTATGCAGGCGTGGATGTTGACGCATTCCAGGGTGAAGTACCGAGTAGTACCTCTCCGCCGATGACGGTAGGCTTGGTCAGCCTACCTGAGGCGTCGACCCAGGCGCCTGCGCCTGGTCCCGCTAGTTCAGTTGCTCATTCTGAGCCGACTGTTCCAGCCGAGTTTACGCCACCGCCGGCCGTGAGTGCGATTTTTACGGCGTCCTTCACCGAGCCGGCGGTTACGATTGCTGCGGATTCTGCGGCAGCGACTGCGGCGGCTGCCACCATGCCCCCGCCACCGGCACCGATGGCCGGCCCATCAGGTACGCATGGGAGTACTCGCCAGTCCTTGCCACCTTCCCATCTGCCTGACCTTTTGGATGGGTTTCCTTTGGGTTCAGGTGATGGGTTCGGCGGTTATCGGCCTGTTATAGACCCTACAGGTGCGTAGGGTTCCTTTGGCCCTTTTTCACTTTTAATTTTTTTATCTTTTTCCTAACTGCTTTTTTGTTTTTTGTAGTGTCGGATTCCAATGAAGTGTATGTTCCTCGATGGAACATACGCCGAGGAACAACCCTTCGTACCCCTGTGGAGTGCGTGGACTGGGCTCGCCACGCTGCTCCTCATGGTGCGTTGGGGGAAGCCATGGCTAGCTACCAGGAGGGTAGGCTAACCAATGAGCTTCGGGTTCTCCAGGCCCGGATGCAGCCGCGCGTCGAGCTGCTTTGTCGTGAAAACGACAAGTTGAAAGCAGCTCGCGCCAAGGACGTATCTCAGGCGCGTGCTCTTCGGGAGGAGAACCAACGATTGACCGCAGCTGCTGCGGAGAAGGAGAAGGCTTTCAAGGCCCTCGAGGTTGAAGTTCAAGCGCGACTCGAGGCCCGCTCCAAGGCTGCCCAAGCTGTTAACGAACAGCTTCGGCTGGCTAAGGAGACTGCGAGGAACGCGACTGAGAGGGCTACCAAGGCTGAAGCCGTTGCTGAGCCTTTACGCATGGAGAACGAGGAGCTCAAGGCCCAACTAGAGGCTCTCCAACGTGCTCATGATGCCTTGGCCATGGAAGATGCCAAGAAGCTCCAAGAGATCCTGGACCAGAGGGGCGTGCTTGACCACACCGAGCGGAAGCTTAAGGGCGTTGAAGAGGCTGCTGCAAAGGAAGTGCAACTTGCCAACCTCAATAAAAGCGAAGCCGAACGCGCCTGCACCCAAGCCCTGGTTGCCAAGGAATGGCTTCTTCGAGAAGCGTTGCCTCAGGTATTTTATCTTTACGTCTTCACGCTTTCCTTTGTACATAGAAAAGGTGTTTGACACTTGTATTTTCTTTGTAGGTTGTGCATCGGGTCTTCTCAGAGACATCCTACGACGATGCTATGAGCGCAGCCCTCAACGCTTCTCACGAGGATGGGGAACGGGCTGGCTTCCTGCTTGGTCTAGGGTTCGTTGAGAAAGGCTTCCCGCCTTCCAACTTCCCTTTGTACAATGTTGACACTGAAGCCATATATGACCAAGCAGTAAATCAATATGCTGCCTTCCCGCATCCAGTGGTGGAGAAGGTGAACCAAGTAGCTGCTGCTGATGATGGGTTAGCCGTCCTTAAAGCCTTCCTCGAACCGCCCCGTTCTTCTGATGGGGCGGGTCCAAGTGGAGGCGGCCCTGAGGCTTGATCCCGAAGATCCCTTCCCATTGCTAGGATAGTCTTGTACGGATGTATTTATTTTTCTTTTCGTAGGCGGGTAGTTACCCGGCCGTTCTTGTAATAATTCATTTGTGAAATATTAATCTTTTTGCGTATAAGATTGTTATTTCCTTCTTTGGGTTCCTTGCTTTATAAACTTATGACTTGCATATTTAGTTTAAATTAGCAATTTTCCAAGTGTTTAGAGTAAGTTAACCTGTTGAACGTGGTTGATAATGGGTTAAAGTTTTGCTTCCTCTTTCGTGATTGTGCGGTTAGAACCGTCACTTGCACTTAGTAGGATGGCTAAACTTTAACCTTCATCTGACCTGCGTGTAGGTTTTCCTCATCTTTTGAGGATAAGTTAACCTTTGAACGTGGTTGATAATAGGTGTGAAGTTTTGCTTCGTCTTTCGTGATTGTGCGGGTAGAACCGTCACTTGCACTTAGTAGGATGGCAAAACTTTACCCTTATCTGACCTGCGTGTAGGTTTTCCTCATCCTTTGAGGATAAGTTAACCTTTGAACGTGGTTGATAATAGGTGTGAAGTTTTGCTTCCTCTTTCGTGATTGTGCGGGTAGAACCGTCACTTGCACTTAGTAGGATGGCAAAACTTTACCCTTATCTGACCTGCGTGTAGGTTTTCCTCATCCTTTGAGGATAAGTTAACCTTTGAACGTGGTTGATAATAGGTGTGAAGTTTTGCTTCCTCTTTCGTGATTGTGCGGGTAGAACCGTCACTTGCACTTAGTAGGATGGCAAAACTTTACCCTTATCTGACCTGCGTGTAGGTTTTCCTCATCCTTTTAAGAATTTTGTTTTGAACCGTTCGACGCGCGGTTGTCAATAGGTTAGTGTTCAGTTTCCTTTAATGATTCATGCGGATAGACCTGCACTTTCATTTAATGGGATAATTGAACTCTTCCCCTTCAACTGACCTGCGTGAAGGTTTGTCATGTTATTGGGTTCGTGCGGGTAGGACCGCCTTCCCACGCAACGACTTCACGTAATGTGAATGCCGTCACCAGTGTTGCATAGTTTAACCGTTCGACGCGCGGTTGTTGATAGGTTATTATTCAGTTTCCTCGTTATGATTGGTGCGGATAGACCGGCACTTTCATTTTTGGGTGCTGAACTTTTTCCTCTTCAACTGACCTGCGTGAAGGTTTGTCACGTTATTGGGTTTGTGCGGGTAGGACCGCCTTCCCACGCAATGACTTCACGTAATTATGCGGTGAAAACCGGCATATTAGTGTTCCGAAAAGTATAAATGTAAAATCATCAGCTTCGATGTTTTTAGAGAATCATTTCCATTAGAAGTGGCTCTTGGCCTTTTCTTTACAAATTGGAATTGATTTACATGCAAACTGTGTAAATGAGCTCCATTCCATGTTGTTGGGATGGGAGTGCCATCGAGCCGATACGCACCTGGTTCGGGATCTCGTTCTTTACGCAGCATGTAGTCTCGATATTGAAGCCGGAATTTTGATTCGTGTTTTCCCCAGCCGGGGTTCTATACGCACCCGCCTGCTCAGCCTTTATTGCGCCACGAGGTGCGCGAGCGTCCCATCTCTGACAAATGCTTCGACCATGTCTTTTACGTCTGTGCATTCTTCAGTGTTGTGGCCTTTTGTCTTGTGAAAGTCACAGTATTTGCTCCGATCACCATCGTGACGATGTCGGATTATTGGAGGCTTTGGCCACGGGAGCTCTTCAGTGGCGAATATCTCAGCGACGCTTTTGCTGAGTGGCGTCCATCTGGAGTTCCGGTGCGGCTGTGCATTATCCCTTCCGCCCAATCGATGTTGCAAGCCGGATGAGGTGTCAAAGTTTACCCTTGACTGCCAAATGCCTTGCTTCCGCTTTTTATTTAGTCGGGCGGTGAGGACGTTGTCTTCTCTCGTCTTCTGGGTGTAGAGGTTTGTGCTCTGTGGGAGATCTCTACCCAGTTGCTTCTCCGTTTCCGCATAGCGTTTTGCTGCTGTCATGATGGCATCCCATGTGGATGGCATGCCATCTTTACCCGTTAGGGTGCGGATGAGCTCTGGGTCATGCGCGCCCTGGATGAAGGCAGCGCGAACAAGATCTTCGCTGATATTGCCCAAACTTAGCTTCTTTGAGTTGAAGCGAGTGATGAAGTTTGGCAGAGATTCATCTTCTTCTCGTATGCATTTGAGGATTGTCCATTGCTCCTCGGTATACTTCCGTTGCTGGCTGAAGTGTTGGCTAAACTTCTGCTGGAAGTCTGCCCAGTCGTAGATGTGGTTGACCGGTAGACGATCAAACCAAGCTCTAGCAGCCCCAACAAGCGTCATTTGGAACATGTAGCACCAGGTGGGTTCCGTCCAATTGCTGACGGTTGCCCCCGCTATGAACCTGTTCAAATGATCGTCTGGATCAGATATACCGTCATATGTGCCTATGTTAGGCATTTGTTTGGCACTCTTTGGGGCGATTGCTTCCGCAATGTCCCTTGCAAACTTGGATGTTCCTGCATTTGCAATGTTTGGTCTGAACGTTTTGGAGAAGTCTCGTGGACTTCCACCTGTGCTTTTTGGTTTGAAGGCTTGTCCAAAATGCCTTTTCGGTTGGGATTCCATTTCCTTACGCTTCCCTTTTGCCCTATGGCGAGGGTTCGCGTCGGAGTCGGATTCCTCCGAGTCATCCTCCCAGTATTCGAATTCGTCGGCCTGTTGTATGGATCGCAAGCGTTCGTCCAACTCAGCCTGGAATTCCTTTTGTCGTGCCTCCGCCCATGCCTTGACTTCATCGAGAGTTTGGCGGGGGAGTCTTCGTTTCTCAACCTGGGTATCAGTGGATCCTAGTAGGAGATCATTTACTGCACTTGCCCCAGCCTGAGTAACTGGGGTAGTGTTCGTAAAATTTACTTCACTTGCCCCGGCTTGGGTAACCGGGGCAGTGTTTGTAAAAACTGTGTTACCGGCGTTCATCCCAGTAGCTGGGGTTGTGGTTACCGGAATTTCTCTAACCATCTTTGTAGAAGTTTGAAAAAACTGGAGAAAAATAAAGTTCTAGCTTTATGCACGGATGGCGCCAATGAAGAAACACTAACCGGACCCCGGGCAGATTACTGGTAACCTGGGGGTTAGATAGATGTTTCCCACGAGGGGTTAGACCCTTGGAAGATGGTTCTTCTGATAACCTGCAAAACAGACACCGTGAGCTCGTCACTGAGAAGGGGGGGGGGTTCCTCCTTGTGACCACCCTCCGGCGTGAGAATCAGACTAGATTGCTCTTTAAATATAAAAGTATATTAAGAGATTGCTAGAGCAGATATCAGGTATAATATGATGATAATGTAGTAAGATATGATAAGATGAGATGGTCATACCATTTGTGGTATTTATAGCCGAAGGTAGGTTTCCAAAGAGGTATGGCCGACTGCAACAGTGTTCCTGTTCCACCAACAGTAGCCTACGCACGTGCCCTGCTGGTAGTTGGTGGGTAGGTAGCGGCTGATAGTGACCAGGCCTGCTGTATACTATTCCTGTTCCACCAACTGACGGCTACGCACGTGGTATGGCAGTAGTTGGTGAGTAGGCAGCGGCTAATAGTGACATACAGTGCAGGAGCATGCTGCTCGCCATACTGTTGTCAATAAGCTGTCGTATCTTTAGTCAGATCTTTTTCCCATACCTCGTCAGGTACAGTACAGAAGATCTTCCTGTATCGTACGGACTGGCTTATTTGGGCGGGAGTATTCCCCCTCCCGCCCTTGTGCGGGATAGTTCCCGGCTTCGCTCATTCCTTCAGGTGACACTGAGTGATTGAGAGCTAAGTGCCTTGTGCGTGTAGCCCTGCTGTGCAGGTGGCCTTCCCTGATGGCTTGTATCCGAGGCTGCGGGGACAGGCGGAGTCCTTCACCATCGGGAGGCATATCCTGCGGGACCAGCTTGCGTACTGCGCGTAAGGACGTCACGTCTCTGAGCATGGTTGGTCCTGCGGATCCAGTTGGTTTCTGCGCAGACGTCCCTCTTCAAGGTGAGTCTTGCGGGTCCAACTAGGCTCTGCTGGGACCTACCTCTTCAGTTACTTTGGGATTACTTCACCATCATGCATGATAATAATTTAAGAAAAAACTATCTACCAGTGTATGAACTTTAGGAAACAGGCATCAGTTAAATTATAATTCAATCCAGTTATTTATAGATTAACTACTATGTCGTTTAAAAATAAAATAAAAAAAACTTTTATTCATAAATGTTAGAAAGGACCACGTTATCTATAATTAATTCTCTCTGTCAAATATTAACTATGCATCATACCTGATTAAGTGAAGAAGTTTTTTCTAGATAGTGTTTGAAACTATCCTTAATATGACGAGTAACGATTAATGAGATCAGGATGTCAATCGTTCATACTGATTTAAACGTTCTGCACCTGATTTATCCAGAAACACCATCAAGAAATAAACTCATCACTAGTTGGCGTTACATGAGTCTCACGAGTACCACTTCAGCACCCCCAATGAACCTCTGTGATGCATACCCACTAGAGGTGGAAAAAAAACCGGTTAACCGAACTGGCCTGAAAATAGAACCAAAACCAGTTTAGAACGATTGAAACGTGTAGGTTCGAAACCCGCTTGTAATTCTCTCTACCGAAACCGGTTTCAACACGGTTAACCGACCGAAACCGGCCTGAAACCAATCGTAAACCTGTCAAGATACGACTTCAACCCGAACCGAAACCGATCATAAACCAGTAATGACTTTGTTAACCAAATCGAATCGGTTTAAAACCGGTTTGTGCATCTCTAATACCCACTAGCTTTAGAGGGAAGGAAGTCCTTCCATTCTCCCCACTTTTTCCCGCATGCCAAACTTCCTTTACATAACATTCATTTAAGGTAATACTTATATTATAATAAAATTTAAAAATTAATAGATCAGATAATAAAAAAATACTTTTAAAAGTTTATTATGATCCCACATCCACCCATAAAAAAATAGAAGATCTAATTCATTACCAAGAGCATATCTAAATAATCATTTCGGTAATAACCGACAACATTATCGAATATACAACAATTTTATACTAAATATAATAATAATAATAATAATAATAATAATAATAATAATAATAATAATAATAATAATAATTTTCTAAATCCAACTTCAACACTAAACCTCAAATTCCACCTTCATTATTTTATTCCAAATATCTCAGTTGAGCTGGCAAAAAAAACATGATTACATACATCCAAAATCAAACTAATTATTAAAAAATAATAATAATAATAATAATAATAATAATAAATCATACACTCCAAGTTTTTCCAAATATATACACTCATTTGGTTTTCTTATTAGATGCAACAAGACCTAAAAATAATGGGTTTTATTTCTTGTTACAGTGAACTGACAGTTCAACTATCTGAAAAAACATCATGTTCAAATCATAAACATGTTACAAATTCTGTTTCTACAAATCTAGTCCCATCAATCCAAACATCCACTACAAGTACATACAAAACCACCTTATCTACCGGCCAGTGTCACGTGATCACCGTCACGTGGCACCGAACCGCCACCACACAAAGCCTTAGCATAACCTCCGGGAGGGTTTTCGACTAAACACGAATTCGAGATTGTTTAGGAAGTTGAGGGGAAGCAAAGTGTTTGAAATTAATAATATAAAGTTTGAGGTTTTTTATGATCTTTCGTCGGCGCAGTATCGTGCGGGGAGCAGAACCGGTTGAAAAGTACTATGTTTTAATTATGGTTGACTCTGAACTGGGGTTGTTCCTCGGAGACACGTACTCCGAGGAACCTGCTTTTAAGAAAAAAGCCAGCAAAGGCACGGAATTCTGTTTAGTTTCACGCCAGGAGCATTTTTATGGTAACACCCTTTATTCTACAAAGGCTCAATTTTCGGGTTCCGGAACGTGTCACGATATTTTGATTCGGTGCACCGACGATGTGAAGGATCCGACATTGTCGATTTGTATAGATAAGCGGGTTGTGGTTCGGGTCAAAAGGCTACAATTGAATTTTAGGGGGAACCAAACCATATTTGTTGATGGGTTGTCTATAGACCTAATGTGGGATGTTCATGACTGGTTTTTCGGATCAGGGTTCGGGTCGGGTCATGCGGTTTTTATGTTTAGAACTAGAAATGGGCTGGATAGTAGGTTGTGGTTGGAAGATAAGGTGAATACAAAAGATGAAAATAAGGAATTTTGTTTGTTAGTTTATGCAACTAAGGTTTAAGTGATCAACATATACATCTTGTAGATTGTTATTGTAAGTTTTGTTTATTATTATGTTTACACGTATACTAATTCATATCAAAGTATTTATTGGGATAGATTTACACCAACTTATTTGTAGATAAGTTATTATTGGGATGGATCTAAACCATGATATATTAAATCAACATATTTTATTTTATTTGTGTTTGAATAGAAACTGATTCATACAAAACTTATGTAAATATTTTCAACATGATATAATAGGAATGATTTTTTATGTTGTGTTTTAACTTTTGTATAGATGTTGTATATCCTAAAGTTATACAAAATCAAAGATTAAAGAAGTAGCCCCTATGTTGAACCATATTATCCTTTGTACCGCCACTTCCGGATCACTATCGCAAGTGACGACGCTCCAGATCAAATGATCGATGGTTCTCACAATGAGGTTATAAACTAACACGCCTAGAGTCATCATGTATGTGCATATGGACTACGTGCACACATATGTACTATGAAAGATATCAACGTCCGGATAAGAAAGTATGTCGTCACTTAATATGATCATTATACTACGACATAAAACGTATATCTTAACCGAAACGTATTTTTTCTAACGTTTGAATCGACTCAAACAAGACGCTCATTCTTTAAGGCTTAAGGCTAATGACTATTGTTTTATGTAGCCCTGAAGAAAGACATACTCATCGTTCCGCCTTCTCACCACCCTCCAAAATTAAAATCTTTTAATGAGTTTATACCATATGATTTACATTAGTTTTCACTATTTACTAGTAATAGTTTAGGGTTCGATCTATGGATGTAGATGTAAAATACTCCATAATTTGTTTTGACTTATTCTAGAAATTGTTGTAGGCCTTCATTTAATTAGTCAGACATTTTTACATACCGGAGTTGGCATTAATGCACTTTAAAGTTTTAAACACACTTTTTGAATTTTTGAGAAGAAAAAGTCCAAAAATACATGTAATTATGTTTATATATTTATGTTTTTTTTATTTATTTTAAATATAAGTTTCATATTATTTAATATTCAAAATACACATTTTTTTCTGATTCGTATGTAGTTATGTACTACTTGTTAAATAAAAAGATCGAGTTGATAATTGACCTGTTTTGAAAAAAATACCTTGATAAAAAATCATACTTTTAAAACTTTAATTTTATTCATCAAGCTAAAAAAGTATATTATATAAGGTTTTAAATTAAAAAAATATTTTAGTGAAGGATTATATGTAAATATCGCGTAAATTCGTACTCGACACTTCACCATAGGGGGCATTCGGGCGGTGGGTTTCTCTTGGAACTAATGGCATGCCATGTCGCTAGCTTTGTCTGCGATCGAGGACATGGGTAACCTTTTGCCAATTGATACACTCGGTGATCGGGCTTTCTTAATAATTCAAAATCAGATAATAAAAATACATAATTAGAAGAACAAACGTGAAAGCCACGATGTAAATATTTAATGTACTCGTATGCATTATGTTTTTTTAAAATATTTATTTTAAGTGGGCAACAATGTTTATTAAAGTGGTGTCTACTACTTTCTAGTAAAACTCTATGAAGAAACACTAACCGGACTCCGGTCAGATATAGGTAAAGTTTAGCCATCCTACTAAGTGCAAGTGACGGTCCTACCCGCACAATCACGAAAGAGGAAGCGAAACTTCACACCTATTATCTGCCACGTTCAAAGGTTAACTTATCCTAAAGGATGAGAAAAACCTACACGCAGGTCAGATATAGGTAAAGTTTAGCCATCCTACTAAGTGCAAGTGACGGTCCTACCCGCACAATCACGAAAGAGGAAGCAAAACTTCACACATATTATCTACCACGTTCAAAGGTTAACTTATCCTAAAGAGATTTCAAAAAAAGATGAGGAAAACCTACACGCAGGTCAGATATAGGTAAAGTTTAGCCATCCTACTAAGTGCAAGTGACGGTCCTACCCGCACAATCACGAAAGAGGAAGCAAAACTTCACACCTATTATCTACCACGTTCAAAGGTTAACTTATCCTAAAGAGATTTCAAAAAAAGATGAGGAAAACCTACACGCAGGTCAGATGTACGTAAAGTTTAGCCATCCTACTAAGTGCAAGTGACGGTCCTACCCGCACAATCACGAAAGAGGAAGCAAAACTTCAACCTATTATCTACCACGTTCAAAGGTTAACTTATTCTAAACACTTGGAAAATTGCTAATTTAAACTAAAGTATGCAAGTCATATAACGTTTATAAAGCAAGGAATCCAAAGAAAATAGCGGTCTAACCCGCACAAAGATTTATATTTCACAATGATTCATTACAAGAATGGCCGGGTAACTACCCGCCTACAAGAAAATAAATCTATACAAGCTAAATCTATCCTAGCAGTGGGAAGGGATCTTCAGGATCAGGCTTCAGGGCCACTTCCACTTGGACCAGCCCCATCAGTAGAACGTGACAGTTCAAGGAAAGCTTTGAGGATAGCTAGCCCATCATCAGCAGCAGCAACTTCGTTTACCTTCTCCACCACCGGATGCGGGAAGGCGGCGTATTGATTTACTGCTTGGTCATATACAGCTTCAGTATCTACATCGAATAAAGGGAAGTTGGAAGGCGGGATGCCTTTCTCAACGAACCCTAGACCAAGCAGGAAGCCGCCTTTTCCCCATCCTCGTGAGAAGCGTTGAGGGCTGCGCTCATAGCATCGTCGTAAGATGTCTCTGAGAAGACCCGATGCACAACCTACAAAGAAAAAATACAAGTGTCAAACCTTTTCTATTTACAAAGAAAAGCGTAAAGACATGAAAACATACCTGAGACAACGCTTCTCGAAGAAGCCATTCCTTGGCAACCAGAGCTTCTTGGAGGGCAGCTTGAGCTTCGTTACGGGCGCGTTCGGCTTCACTCTTGTTAAGGTTGGCAAGCAACACTTCTTTAGCCGCAGCCTCTTCGACGCCCTTTAGCTTCCGCTCAGTATGGTCAAGCACCCCCCTCTGGTCCAAGATCTCCTGGAGCTTTTTGGCGTCTTCCATCGCCAAGGCATCATGAGCCTGCTGGAGAGCCTCTAATTTGGCTTTAAGTTCTTCATTCTCCACGCGTAGAGGCTCAGCAACAGCTTCAGCCTTGGTGGCCCTCTCGGTTGCGTTCCTGGCAGTCTCCTTAGCCAGCCGAAGCTGTTCATTAACAGCTTGGGTAGCCTTGGAACGGGCCTCGAGTCGAGCCTGAACTTCAACCTCGAGGGCCTTGAAGGCCTTCTCCTTCTCCGCAGCCAATGCGGTAAGTTTTTGGTTCTCCTCCCGGACAGCCCGCGCCTGAGCTACTTCTTTAGCGCGAGCTGCTTTTAACTTGTCGTTTTCACGACAAAGCAGCTCGACGCGCGGCTGCATCCGGGCCAGGAGAACCCGAAGCTCATTGCTTAGCCTACCCTCCTGGTAGCTAGCCATGGCTTCCCCCAACGCACCACTAGGAGCAGCGTGACGAGCCCATTCCACGCACTCCACAGGGGTGCGAAGGGTTGTTCCTCGGCGTATGTTCCATCGTGGAACATACTCTTCATTGGAATCCGACACTGCAAAAAACAAAAAGCAGTTAGGAAAAGATGATAAAAAATATATAAATAAAAAAGGGCCAAAGGAACCCTACGCACCTGTAGGGTCAATAACAGGCCGATAGCCGCCGAACCCATCACCTGAACCCAAAGGAAATCCATCCAAGAGGTCAGGCAGATGGGAAGGTGGTGAAGATTGGCGAGAAGCCCCATGCGTACCTGATGGACCCGCCGTCGTTGCCGATGGCGTGGGCATGGTAGCAGCCGCCGCGGTCGCCTCCGCGGTCGCCGCCGCGGAATCCGCAGCAATAGTAACCACCGGCTCGGTGAAGGATGCTGTAAAAATCGCACTCACAGCCGGCGGTGACGTCATCTCGGCTGGAACAGTCGGCTCAAAGGAGTGAGCAACTGAACCAGCGGAAGCAGGCGCAGGCGCCTGGGTCGACGCCTCAGGTAGGCTGACCAAGCCTACCGTCATTGGCGGAGAGGTACTCCTCTGCGCTCCATCCTGGAATGCGTCAACATCCACGCCTGCGTAAAGAAGATAAGTGTTAACGACATTAACTATGAAGCTAAAGATAAAGGAAATTTGTACTTACGGGTTTTCTTGAGCCTGAAAGTACGGACGGGCGGAGATGAACCCGATGGAGCCGGCCTCTTCACGCCGGTCACCGTTGTCATCCTGGGCTCTTCGGTGACAGTTGTCACAGCCTCCGGAATGGTGGCCTTGTCACCACCGGGATTCCCCGCCACCTCTTCGCTCTCGGTCTCCGAATCAGACCGAGGCGCCGGATCGGCAGTGGAGGCCACCTTCTCTTTTCCCTTCCCGCCGGCAGCCTTCTTCTTCCGCACCAACGGAGGACCATCGGCGGATTCCTCATCAGAACATACGATTAGAGGAATTCCAGCAGAGGTTTCAACATTGAGGGGTCGAGGGTTGAAGAGCGCCTTACCTGGCCGCCTGACGCTCAGGATCTCGTGGCCTAGCGGATAGACCTCCACGAACCGATCCGCAGTTTGTTCAAGGATGGGTAACTCGTTCTCGTCTAGAGCGCGAGTACCCATCCGTGCGGGACCGTCAGCCTCCCGCGGGTTAAGGAGCGACTGCAGGTCGTTCCCCTCTGAAATAAACAGGAAAAAAGTTACAAGCAATTCAGAATCAACAATAAGAGACAAAGCATACCGTAAGGAACAGAGTTCGAACCGTATTCGAGGACGATTGGGATCTTTTGCGCATCGGCAGCCTTCCACACCCGGCTCATCCCCAGCATCACCATCCCGGACTCCGCAAACCGGTAAACCGGAGATTGGACCCGAGATATCTTCGCAAACCATTCCGCCTCCTGGTAGTTGGAGGCGTGAAGGCTGGGAAGTGCTTGCCCGTTCTTGAATTTCATGGCAATGGGGATGGCGCGAGCGGATATGAAGAAGAACTTCCTCTTCCACGCGCGAAGACTGCGCTCGGTAGCGCAGATCTTTAAACCCTTAATCCGGGTTGTCAACGTGTACCACCCCTGGATGCACCTCCAAGTGTAGAAGGTCATCAGGCGGTCAACATAGGGCTCAACGCCCAGTATCCGGCACACCCACTCAAAGTGGCGAATCTTGGCGATCGCCATGGGGTGCAACTCGGTCAAATGAACACCGTGCCTCTCAAGGACACGGTAAACAAACTTTGTCAATGGGAACCTAAGATTCCCATAGACAAAGAATGCAGCATAAACCCCGATCTTGCCACTGGGGGCATCGTACACAGTATGATGGGGTTCAGGAAACTCAGGCTCGAGAGACTCGAGCATGAACTTCCTGACAACATACCGGTACAGATCGCCAGGCAGAGCACACTGGCACTCGCCAGCAGTACTCTTGTCATCGGCTGAGGACTCGACATCACGAGACGACATCTTGCAGAAAGAAGAAAACGATTTCGGGAAAATGCTTGCCTGAAAAGGTGAGTATTCGCCGGAAATCGCTAAGAAGATGAAGAGAATAGTGAAAGTGTGGATCACAAAGAACCCTCTCCCCCTTTATATACTAATCGCAATTAATGCGATGAAATTAATGCGGAAGAGAGAGAAAACGAAGGTGCAATGAAACTATGACACGTGGCAAAAAGCAAGCTGGCAACAGCTGTTGACAGGACGGGTACCATTGATTTCGCGGCCACGCGCCCGAAAAATTGCGCCAACGCGCCTGAAAAAGCGTCTGGAATGACCATGTACTGTCACGTCACCATAACTTCCTGCACGTCCTGACACAGTCAGAAGAAACCGTCGCACGACGTTTCAGAGGTTTGGACTGTTCTTATCCTTCCACCAACTATTCGAATTTCAAAATTCAAAATTTAAAAATATTAAAAAGTAAGCGGGAAAATACACCTTACCTTGGCAAACAAGTAACCGTAAGACGGATGCGGGTACAGTGTTAAGGCAAAACCCTTCACATACCTAGCACCTGCAGGGAATTGAAGCCAAGTAAACATTGGCAAACAAGTAACCATAAGACGGATGCGGGTACAGTGTTAAGGCAAAACCCTTCACATACCTAGCACCCGCAGGGAATTGAAGCCAAGTAAACCTTGGCAAACAAGTAACCGTAAGACGGATGCGGGTACAGTGTTAAGGCCAAACCCTTCACATACCTAGCACCCGCAGGGAATTGAAGCCAAGTAAACCTTGGCAAACAAGTAACCGTAAGACGGATGCGGGTACAGTGTTAAGGCAAAACCCTTCACATACCAAGCACCCGCAGGGAATTGAAGTCAAGTATACCTCGGCAACCAAGTAACTATAAGACGGGTGCGGGTACAGTGTAAAGGCAAAACCCTTCACATATCTAGCACCCGCAGGGAATTGACGCCAGGAATACCTTGGAAGTAAAGTAACCGTAAGACGAGCGCTGGTACAGTGTCAAGGCAAAACCCTTCACATACCTAGCGCTCCGCTGGGAATTGAAACCAAGAAGGATCTTCTGGGCAAAGCTTGCGGAAACGGAAATAACATCCCCGCATAGCGGGAACGTCGAGAACTACGTTGTTTGAAGCTCCAGGATGGAATTGGTGGTTTTAACATAATTGATCACTATGTTCAAAACTACCAAAACCTCATGGAGAATCCACACAAGTGGGACTCAACGCTCCTGACTTGCGAGGAGGTTACAGACCTACCCGCATCATACCCAAAGACCAAGCAGGAAACTCGGGATTTCTGCAAGTGACAAGGACTTCCGCGGGAAGAATCCCCATGGAAAACCTTAAAAAACCCTTTTCAAAACCCTTTGCTTAAGTCCAAAAGTTCACCTCACTTTAAACACGCATGAGAAGAACATTGGACTGGGGGGACTTGAAGAGGTAGGTCCCAGCAGAGCCCAGTTGGACCCGCAAGACTCACCTTGAACAGGGACGTCTGCGCAGAAACCAACTGGATCCGCAGGACCAACCATGCTCAGAGACGTGACGTCCTTACGCGCAGTACGCAAGCTGTTCCCGCAGGAAATGCCTCCCAATGGTGAAGGACTCCGCCTGTCCCCGCAGCCTCGGATACAAGTCATTAGGGAAGGCCACCCGCGCAGCAAGGCTACACGCACAAGGCACTTAGCTCTCAATCATTCAGTGTCACCTGAAGGAATGAGCAAAGCCGGGAACAATCCCGCACAGGAGCGGGAGGGGGAATACTCCCGCCCAAATAAGCCAGTCCGTACAATACTGGAAGATCTTCTGTACTGTACCTGACGAGGTATGGGCAAAAGATCTGACTAAAGATACGACAGCTTATTGACAACAGTATGGCGAGCAGCATGCTCCTGCACTGTATGTCACTATTAGCCGCTGCCTACTCACCAACTCCTGTCATACCGCGTGCGTAGCCGGCAGTTGGTGGAAAAGGAATAGTATACAGCAGGCCTGGTCACTATCAGCCGCTGCCTACCCACCAACTACCAGCAGGGCACGTGCGTAGGCTACTGTTGGTGGAACAGAAACACTGTTGCAGCCGGCCACACCTCCTTGGAAACCTACCTTCGGCTATAAATACCACAAATGGTATGACCATCTCATCTTATCATATCTTATCACATTATCATCATATTATACCTGATATCTGCTCTAGCAATCTCTTAATATACATTTATATTTAAAGAGCAATCTAGTCTGATTCTCAAGCCGGAGGGTGGTCACAAGGAGGAACCCCCCCCCCCCCTTCTCAGTGACAAGCTCACGGTGTCTGTTTTGCAGGTTATCAGAAGAACCATCTTCTCTGGGTCTAACCCCTCGTGGGAAACATCTATCTAACCCTCAGGTTACTCGTAATCTGCCCGGGGTCCGGTTAGTGTTTCTTCACTCTATATGTGACTTTCACTTTTTATATTTATGAAAGAGCATCAAGTTAATATATTTGTACAATACATTACTTTTTAGATTATTTTTAATTAAATTGTTGACATTTTTAAAAAAATATTTCCCATTCAACGAATTGCAGAATATCGTTTACTTCTTCTACTTAAAAGTAATAAATAAAGTAAAATTTTCAGTTTTTAATAGTTTAATAATTTATATATATATTTATTTATTTGTAACACTTTTCCAACGTTCTAAACGGGGTAGAAGAGCAAGTCAGTCGTATGTTTTTGATTTTTCTTCATTTTTATATAATTTTATTGACTTTAATATTAATTTTATAGAGTTCTACACACGGGCCTTATATTATTAAACTATTAAAGTAGTAATAAAATAATACTTTTTATTTCATACACCATATTTTCATCATATGATAATATGATATTCTGCCTACAAAATTTTATTTATTTTTAAGACAGAATTACAAATTTTGTCATTTAAAAAAAGCCAAATTTCGGTTCGTGTCCTTTTTTAAGTTTCCTTGCAGGCGGTGTACTTTAAACATTTTTTTCCTACACGTTATGTCCTTTACGCTAACTGGGTTAGAAAAACTCAGTTAAGTATGACATGTGCCAGACATGTGATGGGCATAATTGTAATTTTAGTGTATCTTTAAATTAAAAAAAAAGAAAATATATATAATCCCCTCCTTTCTCTCTTCTTTCTCTCTAAGCCACCACCATCACCATAAACTCCGGCCACCATAAATTCCGGCCACCGCAAACGATCCCTGTCACCCGAACCCGACCCATCCTTTTCCAAAACCCGTATCCCTATCACCCGAACCCGACCCATCCTTTTCCAAAACTCCGGCCACCATCCTTTTATATTATAGATAATATAAAATTATAAATACGTTAAAAAAATAATAATTCACCCACCCACCCTACCGGAAGGCCACCCACCACCTGTCACCCACCCGCCGGTAGACCACAACCAGTCACCCACTTCATCGGAATGCCATCATCTGCTGCTACATCGCTGACCGGAGATCACAAACGTCGGTCGATTTTCGCTTCAAATTGGCTTCGACCATCGGCAAATTATCCACGAGTTGCAGGTTTCCGGTAGTCGATGTCCACGCCGGAAAAACGAGTATGTATAATACGATATGCCATCGCCGCCAACAACCCTCACTGTCTAATTTGTTTAAAAACTAAACCTTTCAATTATTGAAAACATCAAAATTAAATTATTTATAAATATTCTTTATCCAAACCCTACCTTCCATCTTCCATTTGTTCCTTCACCGCCACTACACGTTCATCTCCGGCGAGCCGCCACCACCGTCTACTCCGGTGAGCCACCACCACTGCAACTGAAAGTCACCACTACAGCTGGCTCACCACCGCAACTAGCTCACCCCATCTTCAAATCCCAGAAACCCTAAACCACCGCAGGAAGTCCATCCTCTTCGACACCAAGCAACCCAAACTTAAACCTTAAAATCAAAAAGAGGGGAAAAAGGAAAACCTGCAACATCGCCGGTGTTTATAGAGGTCATAGATCTGGGTTCTCGTCATCATCTATCGCCGGAAAAACGAAAGAGACGGTGAGGGTTGTTGGCGGCGATGTCATATCGTATTATACATACCCGTTTTTCCGGCGTGGACATCGACTACCGGAAACCTGCAACTCGTGGATAATTTGCCATAAATCAATGAAATCGTATTGTAAGTTAGTTCATATACTGTCTAGGGCACGTATGTTCGATGAAACTCGAGTGCAATTAAGGGTTTTGATTGGATTTTTGGAGGAAGATGAGCGTTTGGGGATGTGGGTTTGGGCTGAATTAGTTAGGGTTTATCGGGAATTCGGGTTTTCGCCGACTGTGTTTGATATTGTCTTGAAATTGTATGCGGAAAATGGGTTGGTGAAGAATGCACTCCAGGTGTTCGATGAAATGTCCAAGTTAGGATCTACTTGCCGGAAAAACGAGTTGCAGGTTTCCGGTGAGTACAAAGAAAAACGAGTTCAGATCTTCAATTCGACCCTTGTAAGTCACGATTTGCAGGTTTGATTTGGAATTGGGACTTCGATTTGGAAATAATGTGATTTGCATGTGTAATAGAGATGAAGGGAGGTGTGGTGGTGATGGTGGTGGTGCACAAAGGAGAGGAAGGTGTTATAAATAAAAGGATATAGACGAAAAGACCAATATGTCCTCACATGCTATGCACATGTTGTCATTTAACTGAGTTTTTCTAACCCAGTTAGCGTAAAGGACATAACGTGTAGAAAAAAAAAGTTTAAAGTACACCGCCTGCAAGGAAACTTAGAAAATGACACGAACCGTAATTTGGCTTTTTTTAAAGGACAAAATTTGTAATTCTATCTATTTTTAATAATCGTAACATATAGTTATTCTATAAAAACTAAGCAAGCAACAGACACATGTGTTTGTTATGTATAGAATTATCGGTTGTGTTATTCGTCTTCTTCGATAAATCAAATGCACATGAACGGTTTTTTAGTGTTTGCTAGTAGGACCGTGTTTTCTTGGCAAAAGAATCTTAGAAGATGATGTTTTTTTGTAACTTCCGTACATTGTCTTAGTAGTCGTAACTTGTAACTAGGTACTTTTTATAGAAATGCATGCGCTAATCACTTTTAGATTAATGGATAATGACATGATATTGTCATATAAAAATTGGGCATATAAACTCTTAAGAGTGAAAATCAACTAGCTGTTAAAAAGTTTATAAAGATAATGTAAGTTGCCTCAATCTAGAAGATCGTAAGATTGCTTTTGGTTTAATTGGTGATGAATAATCTCCTATCAAGATTGAAATTAATTAAAAATATGTGTGAAATATAAAAACCATTCTGGTTAATATATTATTTTCTTAATATATAGTTTAAATTCTTACAACATTATTATTACTTGTAATAATAACTATGATAGGTAATTAATATGTATGGCACCACAAAAGCAAACACGCTGATTTGAGAGCTTACTTATACTTTTTCTAGATAACTTACTTTTAACAGCGTTTGAAACTATCATAATACCCGAGTGAGGCTACATAAAATGGGATGTCAACCTTTCTACTGATTTTGACGTTCTAGACCTGGCTGATCTAGAAACACCATCAAGAAGGAAACTTACAGCGATGAAAAACCCCCTTAGTCAGGTTTCGTACCTGAAGCCATTAAGATCCCAAGCCTCAACTAATCAGATATATCAATTGCTAAGTCCTAGCTCTTTTATTATTTATAATTATTTACAAAAATAACTTATTTTTTAAATTTGTTACGATAGAAAGAGCGAATTACTGGCTCAAACACATGTGCTATCGAAACATAATTAATATCAAGCCTTTTATAAAATTGGTATGAAAAGAATTAGATGGCTTAAACCCACTGTGTCTACCAGTGAGTATTTTCAGGAGCCGGTTTCGGGTATGGTCATCAAAAGTAAAAAATAAGTCGGGTAGGATTCAGTTCTAGGTATAGTCGGTTATTTTAAACAGGTTTTTCGGGTTTTTTTTTCAGGTTTCGAGTAGGGTAGGGTAGGGTCAGGTTTTGACTGGGTATTTCCGGTACTGGTTCCGTGTACGACTCCGAAGAGAAATCCTATATTTGTTCGTACCTGCGGTTGGGTACGTGTAGGAATTGGTTCCGGGTCGGGTATTTTGTGCACCTCTGTTCACTGGAGTACTGGACTGTGGGCGACTGGGCGTACTTAAACCAAAAAAGGCCCAAAGTTATTATTATTGGGTCAAGTTTAAAACTGTCTTTTCTTTATTGGGCTATATTGTTGATTAATCTAATGAATCAATTAGGCTAGAAGTTTGTAACCCAGTTTATTGTTCGTTTTAACTTTTAAATATTTGGTTACTTTTAAAAATATGCTAGCCAAGGGGTGCAGGACGAGCCCCGAGCTGCCATCGAGCTACTCGAAATTGGGGCGATAAAAAGCTCAAAACGAGTTAAGCTTTATTGAGCTTGAGCCGAGCCGAGCCTGAGCCTGAGCCTCAAATAAGCCCATTTATTTATCGAGCCTGCGGTCTAGCCTTGTATTCTATAAGTTCTAACTCGTTTGGACCTCTATGTATTAAATCCACACTGCACAGCCGAGTTTTGCTAGTTTAATGCACTTCACATGAACTCTATATGAGCTTAGGCTCATTTATAATAATTATCTTTCATAGAAGAGTAGTGTTTACATCAAAATGAAAGACAAACGAGTAATAAGCTTCACCCCGCTAGCCCCTTGTTGAATAGCAAAACTATGTTGTTTAAAATTACATTTATAAATTAGGGCCATAACATTACTATTCATGTCCCGTTGTATACAAAAAAGAGTTAATAAAAATAATTAAAAATGTATATAAATTAATTATAATTAACAAGCCAGGGACTCATTACCTGAGCTTGAGCTTTAGTATAAAAAACTCTTAATGAGCCGCGCTCGAGCATAGTTGAGCTTGGGCTTGGCTCGTTTACACCCCTAGAACTACTAATTCAAATATTATAAACGATAACGTTGCAGAACAACAATTTTAAAACGATATCATACATATCAATGATCAAATAACATGATTTAAAGTTTGATTATATCAAAATTTAGATTTACGAAGCAGAAATTCATCTTACGAAACGACGTGAATTCGAGTAGCAACGAAAACAATTCCAAATTCGATTCGAAAATCTATGGTTTATTAATATTATTACTCTGTTTTTGGGCTTTTCTTCTGGCTCTTCTTTCTCTTGAGCTTAAAGACGATTTAAACCCTCCGTTATCGTCATCGTCCCATTCTCTGTTCAACGATTTCTGAAAATTTGATTACAAAAAATCATGTTTAAACAGTTTTAAAACTGAATAAATATAGAAGATTAATATTTAATACCTCTCGAAGCTCGGAGAAGCTAACGACGTAGAATGTGACCGCGGCGGCTGCTACAATTCCGAGCACCGGAAGCCCTACTTGCTGCAATCCATCCATCCATCGGGCAAGTGTTAGTTAGTTGCTCTTGAAGTTTTGTGTGGGCTTCTGTTTGTTTCAACTATATCCTTTCACTTAATATAACTAACTTTTGAAATATATGTATATTTTTATTTTAATAAAATATGTGATATAACAACTATTCATTGAAGTATTATAAAATATAAATAAGTAGGGTTTTACCTCGTGAGTTGCGTCGGTAAGTCGATGAGAATTTGTTAGAATCGGTTTGTGTGTTATTATACCGGAACTAAAACCAGAATATTCAACGTTTAACCCGGACGCTGGTAAATCTGAGCGTTGTCAGTGACGGGCATTGAAACGGTAACTCGGCATGAATTTGGTCGTTTCGGTTACAGTTTTGTTATAGTACATGAACCAAAAAATGATAATATCGAGGTGGATCAATGGGTTGGAATCGGTCGGTAACCTCGGGCGTTGGTAAAACCGGAGCGTTGAAGTTGTGAGTCTACGAGATTCAGCCGATTCCTTTCACGTTTGTTACCAGTACCAGAATTAAAAACAAACAAAAAGTGATGTTTGGTCGGCGAATTCGGTCGGCTTCTGTCATGTTCGTTAGAGTACTGTAATTAAAACAAATAAAAAACACAAAATTGAGCTCCTATTGGATGAAATACCGAGCAAACATCTCGTCAACAAATAGGAATAGTTGGTGCAATTTTAATTTCGTAAACTTCCGTTTGTAATTGTATTTTCGTCAAAATTGTCATTAAAGATTAAAAATAAGAAAAGAATGATTAAAGGTTAATATGCTTCTTCAATAATTATAATTGCACTCTAGGGGACTCTAATCAATACAGTAAAGTACACTTTGCGTTCG